>NC_136490.1:131489881-131514881 GCF_053919585.1 Euprymna scolopes | reverse complement strand
AACAAACAAGAAGATGCAGTGGCACTACAATCAGCATTAAAGCTAGTGATCCTGGAGCATTTGAGAGGATAAGACGATCAAGGAGAGATAACACTATCCAGACCTCGATTAAAAAAAGTACTGGAATCTTGAAAAGCTATTGTTACACAAATCCAATTTAAAATACCGGCTGTTAAACAATCAACAACAAAAATTTTATTGCTGAAAAGATGGAAATAAAATATTCCAATTTTGTTTTCACCCTGAAAGAAATTTATTTTTAATTAAATGGAACTTTTAATCTTAAAAAACTTGAGTAAAACAATATGAATCTAATAAAGTTATTTTGTATGATTGTCAAAGAGAAAAGTTCAAAATTAAATCGTTAAATTATAATCTTCAGTTTAATGTCCGTTTTAGATGCTGGCATGCTTAGGAAGATTATGAGAACCTATCTATGGCCAATTCTTTATTTCAAGTCCATTCTTATCATTTCTTCACAGGCTTTCCTTAATCTCCCTGTGAACTAACCCTGCTCTGCCAACTGTCCTACAACTACTAATCCAAGAACTCTCATTCATCTTTTCAACATGGCCATACCATCAAAGTCTACTATTCTGCACACATCTCCTTACTCTCAACACTTAATTTTTTTGTCAGGTCATCAGATCTAAGTCTATCTAAGACTTACATTACGCATGTATTATATTATTTCTCTCCATACAATGCATATCTTAAACCTTCACTGGCCAGTTTTTACTCTATACATCATCACTTTGCACACACATGCCTGATAAACTCTTCTCTTAGTTCATGGTTAGTAATGGCAAAAGTACTCTTAACATACATCATCTACTTCTAACTTTTACAATCACACTAGCATTTGCTCCACCTCTAACTCTAATGATATCATCAAGGTAACACAAATTCTCAACAAAAACATCTGACTATACTTTCTCCACATCTGACTTCTCATTAATCTCCATTAAATTACACTTCTTGCACACAAACTGGTTATTCCCTTTCAACCATTTTATTTTATTTCCATTTTAATTTCTCGAGTTGTCCATTTTCAACTCCATTTTCACTTATTGTACAAGGGAATTTTCCACCTTCTGAGGACTTTTCAAGATACATACAACCTGAATTATGAGGATGAATGTTCTTGCTGCTTTAGTTTAATTAGTGGGTAGAAAGTACCAGTCAAGAATCCATTCTTGACAATCAGCATGACAGGTGCATGGCCAGGAACTGGCTCAGTATCTGTCGGATCGAGGTATGCTGCCTTGGTATTACCTAGGAGGTCCACCTTCCCAGGCCTTGTGACCTGGCTTTTGGGTGAGGCAAGTTTATCACTTGCTGCTTGAGGCGCCCCTACTGAGGAATGCCAACGGGAATGCCCAGGTAATTTTTGCTAGGTAAGAGTGCCTGTCCTATAGGGGCACTTGCTTGACATCCTTACCTTCTGACCTTGTGTCACATCTTGCTGAGGTGGGTAGCAAGTAAATCTCAGCACTACAACCACTGATCATTAAACTGAGTTTTATCTCCTCTCCATATATAATATTTTGATTGCAAAAATTTCTCTCTGGACCAAAGTATCATAGGTTTGCAACAACAGATGCCATATACAAATTTATTATGTTAGACTAATGGCCACTATCTTATGTAACTTTAGAATGACATTTTAGACACATTTAGTCGTTATAATAAAACCCTACATTTCATCCTAGGAGCAACACCATCACAATCGCACCATCTTTAGAGGAACTAGTTCCTATTTTTCACTCTAAATATAAAGTCGTCCTACCTCCTCCAATCAAAACCCAGAGAGAATAAACATATTCTAAAGATATTGTGTTTGCACCCTTCGTAACTGGATCATAAACACATACACATAACATAATCTTTCCATTTTCCCGATTCAAAAATAATAAATTCTCGCTTCTCAAATTCTGCCCATTCTCATTGGCTGAGCTCTGATTATTCTCATATTACGGAATTCTATTCTTCTTTATATAAACGAACAGTTATTAAAATTTAAAAAAATGGCGCCACTAAGAAACATTATTTGGCCCAGTGATAGGCTTGATACAAAAAACACAACCTTTGTTGCTAAAACTATTACAACAAAGAAAAAATTAAATGCATATAAACATTACACAAAACAACATCTATGGGGAAAAAAGACGTATACATATTTAGATTTTTAGTAAATTTACATGTCAATTCTTGTCTTTGATCCAGCATGCTTCCATGAATAAACAACACACCTCCTGTTTTTACATCCTTTGCAATATGAAATATTAAATGTAATACAAACTGCAACTTCTCTGGAGAAAATTAAATATATATAAATATTCAGTAAATTGACAATATATTTACATTAAAAAATTTTTTTTATATATTTCTGGCTGAAAGACTGATTTTATTTAAAAACACAATAATACCTCCTTACATTTTTGGTCTATTTAAGTCTTGACCCAATAAAAGATGGTGTTTTTTCATTATTGTAAAAAGTTGATTTATGTTTACAAACACCATTATAACAAATTACATTTTTTGTCGATTTCCGTATTCCATGATTCAACAAAACAAATGTTTTCGACAGCTATTTCTACTTTGTCACTTGACATTTACCGTAAATACATAAGAAATAGCTTACTTTTTTATTTTCTGCAAAAGCTATTTCCTTTAATTATTAACTTATACATTATCGTTTTGCATACATTTTGGATATTTTCAGTATTGCGACATGGCAATACATTAAATACTACTGGTTTCACTTAAACATCAATACTTCTATTAGTACAGTATCGAAGAAACAACATAATTTTATTTGAAAGCAATAAGAATCATACATTTTGCCTATTATGTTTTTTTTTGTTTTCAGACACAGCAACGTGTGGCTGGATACAGCTATTTATTAATACAAGACCTTTTTCTCACAACTTACCCTAAGCTGAAATGACTTGAAATAACTTCAGTTGCCGATTTTTCCTTTCCAAAAAATAAATTTGTTCTTGTAACAATTACTTTCAGGTTAAACAAAAATGCTTGTTGACTTCATTTCCTTCCCTTTCCCCTCTTCCACTTCTCACACCGTTTTTATCCATTCCCCCCCCCCATCACTTGACCTGTACACATGTGACTCGGGTTTCGTATAAAAGCTCAGTCAATTTTCATGGCGCCTCTCTTTCATATCTCACCTGAAGGTAAGGTCGTTATTTTTGTCGTTTTTATGTACAGCCACACGAGACATAAACATGTGGATGTTTGCTTCTTTGATGACTATCACAATGTTCATCCTCCGTTCTGTGACCTTCCGACCATACGATTATATCAGTTAAGATAAAAACTAAACGTAATAAGTCCTCAGACGTACTTCTTCAATTATAGTGTAAGAAACTTACCTTTTGGCCCATTCATAGGGTCACTGCCATATTTGTTACCAGCAGCTCCTGTGATGATGTGGATGGGTGCCAATGGATTAGTGTAATTGTAAGACATCACTTTGTTATCAAAGACAGGATAAAGTCTCTCATAGGAATGTTCATGGGCTTCAAATATAATGTCTACGCCTCCAATATAGAAGATGTTTTCCAGGCTAATAATAAAATAAATTAGATTCAATTTTAAACATTAACCGGTAAGACGTGTCCATTTGTGCAAACACATGAAATATATTAATAAAATAAGGAGTTGCGTATTTTGATACAAAATCGGCTCAAAATATAAATAAAATAAATGCAAAAAATTTTTTTCAGTGAATGAAAAGAGTTAAAAAAATATCTTCATCAAAAAACAATAGAAGGAATTGTTAAATATTTGGCACTAAGCCGTTATATAAAAAGAACTGATGTTATATTTTTAAAAGTAACAGCTTATTAGCAGTCTAGACCTGTATAAACAAATTATCACTGCAAGAAAATATGACATATGGCAGTTTGAACAATATATACACTCTTCATTTTCAAGGGAGAAAATATGTTGCGGTTTCAACCAAAAGAAACCACTCATCCAAAAAAGAACCAAATTCAAAACACAAACATCACAGCCGACGCTCCACTGTTTATATAAACACAAATAATTATCCCATGGAACATTGTAATAATACAATTCCCACTCAAACATATTCACGACTTTATCAGCTTGAATTTGATATGACAAATGAATATAAACCCCAGACAGATGACCCCCTGCTGTACATTAAAATATAAAAATAAATGCAAATCAAAAACGAAAATGACGACCAGCACTGGGAGTTGCTTTTGTCTGCAACTACATCCGTCAGATGAGTATAAAAACAACAGGCCTTTTCAACAAGCAGTCAGTTGCTGTTAGACCACTAAGCAGCAAAGTTGGGCCCATCAGTGGCCTAACCCAGCAGAGCAGCAGCAGTCATGCCCATACAGAACAGGTTATACAGCAGCCAAACCCAGTAGAAGCAGCAGCAGCCACTTACCACTGACTCACTTGATTCCAGTAGCCCAACATTGCAAGTCAGCACCTTCCTGCAGTCACCAGCAACGACCACGTAGCCTTTTCAGCTCGATGTCAGCTGGACTTGAACTCTCAGTCTAAGACCTTCAACATTCTTTCAGTTTTTTTTGTTTGTTTTTTGGGGGGATTTATATTCTTTGCCGTTGTCTTTTGTCCTTTTCTTGCCTGTTGTAGGGTCGATTGCACACTGACTTTCAGACCCGCAACAAATATATACACACTTAACTGTTCATACTCACACATCAGCAGATATATATATATATATATATATATATATATATATATATATATATATATATAATTTTTAATGATTATGTATCATATATATAGAAATTTAGACAACTTATGTAGATTATGCCTAACATATATAAACAATTTCTACATATACTGACCTATTATATAGTTTTTGTCATTTATATATATATATATATATATATATATATATATATATATATATATATATATATATATATATGATACATAATCATTAAGAATGTAGGAGATCAGTTTTAATCAATAATAATATCTAATGAATACAAACAAAAATGACAAACTCTTAAGATTTAGCAATGGGTGTCCTGGACGCTGCAGAGGCATCAGATATTGTGGGGTTATTTATTTGTTATACCCTCACAAATATATTTGATAACACAGAATACAGATGAAAGCCTAAGTAGAGATAATGGATTAACTATAAGAGGTTCCAACAACGTTAAGAAGAAAACGTCATGAAAATTATACATATGCAAATGAAAAAAATGTACTGGATAACATAAACTCACTTTTTAGATGTCACTTTAAACTTAAATGTATTTTTTTTACAAGGGAGTCGCCACTTATCAAGGCCCAAAGGCCATTCGAGGATAAGGGTTAATGATGGTAGTAGGGTAGTAATCGTTAATGGTGTAGATTGGGTAAAAATTGGATTATTTAAGGGGACGGCTCAACAAGAACTTGTTTACATTGGACTTGAAGGCTACCATATTGTAATCGAATGGTAAACGGAACAGTGGAATTTACTTAGAGTCATATTCAAAAGGTAACACCTATCCAATATACATAAACCCAAAGTTCAATCATCACATCAATCCTAAAACAGATTACTAATTCTATCGAACATAAGCTTAACAATAACACTAGCAATGAAAATGTATTTAAGAAGTCAAGCAACATTTACAACACAGCTCGAAAAAAAAAATAGTGGGTACCATGCTATCAAAATTAAATATAAGCAACATAACACCAATCATTATGATAAGGTTAAAAAGAAAAGAAAAATAAATATTATCTCGTATACACGATTCTATAATTAGATGCTAAAAACTAAATATGGCAAGAAATTCATAAATCTCATCGAAAAACACTTACCTGTAACTAACTCCTTGCACAATAAAACTAACCTAAAACTGTCCTACAGTTCATACGGAATCTTAGAAATATAATTAAAGCAAACAATAACAAAATACTAAATGAAAGTAGTAAAGAAAAATAACAAAACGCATAAAACAGTGACCAACATAGTAACAATTAAAATAACACTAAGAACAAAAATATAAACACTAGAAATAGTGATAACTCGAACTCCAATAGTAATCACTCAAATAGAAACTATAACGTTAATAATGAAGAGAAAAGTTGCAGCTGTAGAACTCATGAACTTTGTTCACTACAAATTAAATGCCTAACCAAAAACATTATTTATGAAGCAACAATATTGGCTAAAGAAAGTACTACATGAGCATGACTATGCTAGATTTTAAAACCAAATATTAGAATCATAAAAGTGTATTCATTAACAAAAAAGACAAATAAAAACAGCACTAGAACCCCATTACTGAGAGCCCAGAGAAAGTGGACGCTCACCAATAATCAAGTGGAAAATAATACAATAGGTCAGCATACGTAGAAATTTAAACAACTTATATAATTATGCGTGAATGAGAAAGTTGAAATTCTAAACTTGTAATTCTAACCCCCAAACCTATTAAACTACAGAAGTGAAATAGTAGATAACTGCATACACAGAATAAACTTTACTTTAGAATAACAATACATTTAAGTAAAATGAAATAAAATGAAAAACTTAAATAAACATTATATAAAAAGCTCTACTTACAACTTTCTAAAATCAAGAATCAAAATGTTTGCACTCTTTCTGGTTCAATATGACCAAGTGTTATAATAGTAATCATGATAGATTGAAAACTTTCATTATTATTATTATGATATTGAATAATAAACACAATTACCATCACAGAGTATGCATCAGTAGAAGCCACACAAAAAATATTATTGCCGTGTGGAATGCCATGGGATCTGGCTGGTGTTGTGTGCCTTGTTTATTATATAACGAGTTGCATTTTTTTTTTACAAAGGAGTCACCATTTACCAAGGCCCAGAGGCCACTCGAGGATAAGGGTTAAAGAGTATACAGTAGTCAATGGGACAATATTGTAGTAATCATTGTACTGACACACGGCATCAGCCAGACCCCACGGCATCTTACACGGTAATAAAACTGTGCATATATATTTATAAGATGATAGATAAGGCATATCATATGGCGTACTTATATATATATATATATATATATATATATATAAATTTATATTGTAATTGAAAACATAAAGGCATATAAAAAGATTTTCTGATAACTTGTTTCGTTGTTATTTATGACATTTAGGAAGAGGAGGAAAATTGTGTCATTCAAATTTTAATTCAAATGTTGTAATAACGTGTTTGTACACGTATGACATATTTGATTGATTTATACATATATTTATAGATAATTACAATATATATATATAGAGAGAGAGAGACGATTCGAGATGTTAAGTCAGAAGAATGGAACCCAAAAACATCAAAAATCCACCTACAACTCCTCCTCCTCCTCCCTCCTCCTCCTCCTCCTCCTCCTCCTCCTCCTCCTCCTTCTCCACGTTCTAAAGAAATGTATAACTCCAGAGACTCTGATGAAGAACTACTTATGGCAGAGGAAGATGTACAATGCAAAAGCTATGAAGACCTAAAATACAGAGATGCAAAGATTCTGAATGAACTAGAGGTGGGTTATGCACTTTCCTGCTACTAATTACTGTGGTTCTTTCACGTCAGATTTTGAGAGAGAGAGATAACCGGTGACATAGATGCATGTTGTAGACAACACAACAGACTACAATACAGATATCACAACATACGAAGCAGATCGTAAATTTTTACATTGTTTAAATAATATAGATACATCAAGTAGTCTTGTAATATCTAATATATTTAAAGGAAAAGTATTTTTCGATAAATTAACAACTACTTACAATGATCGAATGCTACGATCCGGAAAAAGATTGACAGAGGAATCAGAAGAAGCAGGAGTAGAAAAATATTTACGTACAGACAACTCAGACTGTGACTTAATATCTGACAGTATGGGTGATCTACATGTTGGACCATCACCGGGAGGGGGACAATGATAGAAGAAAGAGATCAACCTGTAAAAATAGGCGACTCGAATCCAATAGTACATAAAAGTTTTAATCGATCATTCGTTCATTATTAGGGCTAGGACAACAGCATATTCTTTTCATTGTTTTGACGAGTATGCATCCGTAGATATATGCTTTTATATAGAGTGGTGTGGTTCTCGGTTGATTAACCGTGTCTAACTGTGTCTCATATATACTCGAGAGTCAAAACAATGAAAAGAATATTCTGTTGTCATAGCCCTATTCATTATATAGATCATACTACTGGACCACATGATGTCCTAACAGTCAAAAAGATCAGGTAATAAAGTTTTAATGGACATGAGATTTAGGATGGTAGATATTTCTTTATAATTATCTAAATGCTAGTATGACAAATGTAGAACTTGAAACATATAACCCTTATCCCTGAGTGGCTTCCGGGCCTTGATAAGTGGTGATCACTGTGTAAAAAAAAAAAAAATATTCAAGTGTAGCCAAATCATTTAGAGTAAAAAGTTGTGGTTTTCAAATTACAAATATAGTACCTATAACAGATGAATTAGGATAAGTACAAAAAACTAGTTACTAATACTACATTCAATACTAGACCATTAGGCACCGCCAAACCGTTGTGTAGAACGTCATCATTATACACATTAAGTAGTGACGTTACCATTTCGTGTGTTTACTATAGTCTGGTTCAATTTCTATGGAAGATCATTTATGCAGAAATCTATGAATAAATAAAATATACAATAAAAAAATGGATAAAAACAATATAAGACTTACCCTTTGTAAAGCAAATAGATTTTTAATAACGAACTACACAGACGATAAAATTAATTTTAACCTGTTCTGTTGATACATGTATCTAAACATGATGTTGCTACAGATCTCCGTACTTTTTTGAAAAAAAAAAAAAGCACAAATTTTGATTATCACCTCTGTCATTTTAAATAATCAAATCCAAACGAATTTTTTTTTTAGTCGATTTTGCTTTTGTAATTTTTATTATCTCAAGAGTCATATATTCTATTATATGAATATATATTTTTTTAATGGAATCCTGTTATATAAAAAAATCTGTTTAAACTTCATATTGCATAATATTTGAAATTAATATCATTTAAAGCTTTTTAAAAATAATTATTTTTAGAATTGTTTTTTTTTGTTGTAATTCAAATAATTATATTACCAAGAGAAAAGAAAATCAAGAAAAGTTGTTTATTTTTTAACATAACAATATTGATTTTATGTCCAATTTTATTTACAACTTTAAGGTAAGTGAAAAAATAACAGAATTTTATATATATAAGTGAAAAATAACAGGATTATATATATATATATATATATATATATATATATATATATATATATATATATATATATATATATATATGCATATATAAAGATAACTATTTTTTAATTATTTGATCTTTTCAGCTTTAAAAAAATGTTGAATTTTTTATTGACCTACATTTATTTTTTTTTAGTTTTCATAACATGAAATATAGGGGGGGGGGGTAGAACACCTAAAAAGAAATATATTTCCTCTAATATATTTAACAAAACCTACTTTTATTTTGTAAATTTATTTAATAATGAACAAATATCGAAAATTTCAGAAAAATATAACTATTATTTAATTTTTTGCTAGATTTTTAAAACATGGGTGTGTCAACGGCTTTTAAAACGTCACTATATAGGAACAAGCGTCGATAATGTAAATACGATTTTTGTCTCGCATTTTCATTATTTTTGTATGCTGTAAAAAAATTTAAAAAGATATTAGCAGTTTATTTGAAGCTTCTTTTGAATGGTAAAAAAGTTAGGATGATAATATTAAATTAAATTACAGTTATATCGTGTTACATACAGGGGGATTAAAACTGTGGCGCGCGTTGGAGGTACCTATAGACCATGGATGGCCGCATATGTAAACTCTAAATTCGCAATGTTTCAACAGAGAGATAGAGCTCCTTTATTACCTAACACTAATTTTACAGTAAATATACCTAAGACAAGGGCACAAGGAAGATTACAAAGGTTATCTGCACACAGAGAATTACCATTTAAATGGTGGAAACATTAAACAGGTATAGACATTAACGATAGACAAACCACAGCTGATTACGACATGCAAAAAATATGAAGTATCTATAATACAGGAACATGGAAGATGTTAGCTGCCGGTGATACATTTGGATATAATTGAATCAACAGAAGTCCAGCATGGTTTAATATGTATATTTATTTGTTTCTATGATTTATATATAATACTGTGCGATCATTTTGTCAAATGCATCCTATACCAGTAGAAGTTAATTCAAAAGTTGGGAATAACGTTGAAGATAATACATGGGTTCCTGCAAAAAATGGTACAAGGCAAACAAACGCTGGCTGATAACAACTGGAGTACAATAGGAAAATCGGGTTTGTATTACTGTACACAGATTCGAAAAAGTTGTCAAAAAACAAATATATAACAAATAAATGTTTTCAAAATCAAGATAAGTTACTTTTCTACTAAACTGGATATAATTTTCGTGTTTTTATTCAATTTAACAGGTTTATTCAGCTCGAAAAGCATACAGTGTTTACCGATGTATTGGAAAATTCAAAATGGCGCCCGAATCTCTCTTTAACACGATAAGTTTGGGAAAAAGTGTTATAAATAATAAACTAGACAAAATACTGTTAGAAATTAGCTCAATATATGTTACTGTGACATAACTTCGGTGGTTTTTTAACAGTATTTTGTCTAGTTTATTATTTTGAATTTTCCAATACATCGGTAAACAATGTACGTTTTTCAAGCTAAATAAACATTTTACATTGAATAAAAACACAAAAAATATATCCAGTTTGGTAGAAAAGTAACTTATCTTGCCTTTGATAACATTTATTTGTGATATATTTGTTTTTTGACAACTTTTTTGAATCTATGTGTACAGTAATACAAACCCGGAAAATCATGTTTAACACAAATGACAATAAATCCTAGTAACCCACCTCCAGTGTGTGCTTTAGATCCTATACTGATACTAGATAATGTAGATAATACTTCAAAGATCGGTTTTTTTTTTTATCTCGTTGGAAATTATTTCAGTGAGGTTGACTTCGAGTATATATCTGGTTCACCACAGATAATAGGATTTATGTCAAAATGGCGCATTTGTCAATACTGTAGATAAAACAAACGTATGTATGTTTCCATCAGGTCTTAGACATTATACTAGTGCACCTAATAGTGATACACCTACAGTAATACCTGGAGCTCAACGCTAGTAACCTATATTTTCTTTATATATTTACAGGTTGCCAATGAGAAGATATACATTGTGGTATATCAATTTGTTTCAGATGGATTCAAACTGCCAGAACGATATCTTCTGAGGCTATCACACACAATCGGCCAGGATCATTCATTACATGAAAACCCAGATTTTATAGATATTCATGATAATGGACGCCATATTATTGGAGAGGCTGCAAACAAAATGTTAGATGTTATCAAATTACGTAATGGTATAACCATCTTCGATCATGCTGAACGTAAAGATTTATGCAGAGGAAACCCATTAAATACCTTTAACCACTTTCACTTATTATGGAAATCTAGTTGTGAACCAAGAAAAGATTCATCTTGGCACAATGTAACAAAAACCTATCATAGAACTACAAATTACAGACACAGTATACCTAAAGTGATAATAATGAAATTTCCTAGTTCGGTTTGCAATTACTATTGTAAAAGCCGTAGACAAATAATTATAGCATCAACACAACCTACCATGTCAACATTAAGTAAATGGTGTGAAATGAAATGTATAGAAAACCCATCTATTAATAAGCAACAAGCATCTGATATTACAACTTTATCTAATGAACCTACATTTACAAATGTCAATGGTGGATCTTTGAATTTATTTAATTATCTAAATTGGGTGTGGACAAGTAAAAGTTATAGATCAGAGGGTGAAATGAAATCTGACTGGATAGCAAAAAGCCATAACCTTAGTAATAAGTTTATTAAGGTAATTTCGCGTCCTCAATATAATACAATAATTAAAAAAGTTATCGAGTGTAATAGAATAAAGTTGGTCAATCAAACATTTCTTGATAAGTATAACAGAAAAGATTGGAGTTTATATATTAACTAGCGAGGGGTACCCGACGTTTCCAGGGTGTTTGGAGGTGTGTGTGGTTTTGGATAAATCAAAACTTCGGGGGGGGGGGGGGTAAAATTTAATTTGGTAGGTAAGTATGATGATCGAAACCAAACCCTTGAGGCAAAGTTGGAAATTAAAGTGTGAAAAAAAAGAGTGCTATGTTAACCATTGGGCCACCGCGAGATGCTAACAGAAACACGTTTGAATTTATTTAATTACTTAAATTAGCAGGTGCACGTTTTAATGACTTAATGAGGTCAACTTTTGAATGCAGGGTATCATTTAGTGCGGAATGCTTTTTTTTTTTTTTTCCAAGATAGTGGGGTTGGGGGAAACAGTTCCACTTGTCGAAATTGAATAGCAATTGTCTTCTGATATAAGGAAATAATATTTCCACATTGATCAAAGCTGATTGCTTTCGGACATTTCTGGCGATCGAGACCGGAAAAATACCGCCAGAATTAGTGTCACTTTTATTATACAAAAAAAGCCTAATCCACATGCGGCGAGCGACAAATGTTGAATATTTATCTTCCCGAAGTCGAGCAAATTAAATAGACAGGCGAGCTCCGCTGTTAACTTGAAGATATTATGATTTATATGTGATATAAAAAGTTTGGGAAAAAGTGTTATAAATAATAAACTAGACAAAATACTGTTAGAAATTAGCTCAATATATGTTACTGTGACATAACTTCGGTGTTTTTTTAATAGTATTTTGTCTAGTTTATTATTTATAACACATTTTCCCAAACTTACCGTGCTAAAGAGAGAGTCGGGCGCCATTTTGAATTTTCTAATACATCGGTAAACAATGTACGTTTTTCAAGCTAAATAAACATGTTACAATGAATAAAAACACAAAAAATATATCCAGTTTGGTAGAAAAGTAACTTATCTTGCCTTTGATAACATTTATTTGTGATATATTTGTTTTTTGACAACTTTTTCGAATCTATGTGTACAGTAATACAAACCCGGAAAATCATGTTTAACACAAATGACAATAAATCCTAGTAACCCACCTCCAGTGTGTGCTTTAGATCCTATACTGATACTAGATAATGTAGATAATACTTCAAAGATCGGTTTTTTTTTTTATCTCGTTGGAAATTATTTCAGTGAGGTTGACTTCGAGTATATATCTGGTTCACCACAGATAATAGGATTTATGTCAAAATGGCGCATTTGTCAATACTGTAGATAAAACAAACGTATGTATGTTTCCATCAGGTCTTAGACATTATACTAGTGCACCTAATAGTGATACACCTACAGTAATACCTGGAGCTCAACGCTAGTAACCTATATTTTCTTTATATATTTACAGGTTGCCAATGAGAAGATATACATTGTGGTATATCAATTTGTTTCAGATGGATTCAAACTGCCAGAACGATATCTTCTGAGGCTATCACACACAATCGGCCAGGATCATTCATTACATGAAAACCCAGATTTTATAGATATTCATGATAATGGACGCCATATTATTGGAGAGGCTGCAAACAAAATGTTAGATGTTATCAAATTACGTAATGGTATAACCATCTTCGATCATGCTGAACGTAAAGATTTATGCAGAGGAAACCCATTAAATACCTTTAACCACTTTCATTTATTATGGAAATCTAGTTGTGAACCAAGAAAAGATTCATCTTGGCACAATGTAACAAAAACCTATCATAGAACTACAAATTACAGACACAGTATACCTAAAGTGATAATAATGAAATTTCCTAGTTCGGTTTGCAATTACTATTGTAAAAGCCGTAGACAAATAATTATAGCATCAACACAACCTACCATGTCAACATTAAGTAAATGGTGTGAAATGGAATGTATAGAAAACCCATCTATTAATAAGCAACAAGCATCTGATATTACAACTTTATCTAATGAACCTACATTTACAAATGTCAATGGTGGATCTTTGAATTTATTTAATTATCTAAATTGGGTGTGGACAAGTAAAAGTTATAAATCAGAGGGTGAAATGAAATCTGACTGGATAGCAAAAAGCCATAACCTTAGTAATAAGTTTATTAAGGTAATTTCGCGTCCTCAATATAATACAATAATTAAAAAAGTTATCGAGTGTAATAGAATAAAGTTGGTCAATCAAACATTTCTTGATAAGTATAACAGAAAAGATTGGAGTTTATATATTAACTAGCGAGGGGTACCCGACGTTTCCAGGGTGTTTGGAGGTGTGTGTGGTTTTGGGTAAATCAAAACTTCGGGGGGGGGGGGGGGGTAAAATTTAATTTGGTAGGTAAGTATGATGATCGAAACCAAACCCTTGAGGCAAAGTTGGAAATTAAAGTGTGAAAAAAAAAGAGTGCTATGTTAACCATTGGGCCACCGCGAGATGCTAACAGAAACACGTTTGAATTTATTTAATTACTTAAATTAGCAGGTGCACGTTTTAATGGCTTAATGAGGTCAACTTTTGAATGCAGGGTATCATTTAGTGCGGAATGCTTTTTTTTTTTTTTTCCAAGATAGTGGGGTTGGGGGAAACAGTTCCACTTGTCGAAATTGAATAGCAATTGTCTTCTGATATAAGGAAATAATATTTCCACATTGATCAAAGCTGATTGCTTTCGGACATTTCTGGCGATCGAGACCTGAAAAATACCGCCAGAATTAGTGTCACTTTTATTATACAAAAAAGCCTAATCCACATGCGGCGAGCGACAAATGTTGAATATTTATCTTCCCGAAGTCGAGCAAATTAAATAGACAGGCGAGCTCCGCTGTTAACTTGAAGATATTATGATTTATATGTGATATAAAAAGTTTTAAGAAGTTGTGAACCGACTGACCGTTTCTCTGAAAAAAAGCCTTTTGTAGACATACAGAAAAAGCGAACACACATACATACATTTTCGCTTTTATATTTATAGATAACTAGCCTGGGTGCCCAGGTGTTTGGAGACGCGTGTTGAGCAAAAAGAAGAAATAAAAAAAAGTGTGTAGTAGGTAGGCAGGCTCGAACCTGTACCACAAAGGAGGAAAGAACGTGAACCCCCCCCCCAAAAAAAAAACGTTGCCATTGCGTCCATCGCCAAACCGGAAGTGGCGAAGGTTTAAATTAAGGTTAGTCAATCGAAGAGGGAATGACTTTCAAAAATATCGGCGAAAAAAGCGACCCATCTTTCTAGAAAAGTGCATAGTTCAGGGTAAAGGAATTAATGTTTTTCGCCAATTTTTCGATATTTGTCGTCCGAAGGTTAGAGCTTCAAAACAATACCTATCTCGTGAAAATCCCTCGCCTCTGTCGGAAGTTTTAAGCAGATATACATTCATACATACATACATGATGGCAGTAAAATCGCTTTCGAACATTGCCATCACTCCATATAACACAAAAAAAAGGTATATAGAAACACGAAAACATTCAGTGATGGGCTGCACGAATATGGCTTTTAAGCCCTGCTAAACTGGCATTCCTTAGCACACATTGTACAGACATGTGCACCACTAGCAGCACGTTCTTGCTGTTCTTTTCTATGCAGGATCAAATGCCGTTTCAAACCGCCTGTCGTTTTGTACATCCGCCCGCAGTTGACACAGGTTAACTCTGGCAACTCAAGACTGCTTTGTGGCCCGCTGCGCCGATGATACATACATACATACATACATACATACAGGTGAGATTTATATAATAGATAACAATTTCTTTTTTTACATAGGCATCACCATTTATCAAGACCAAGAGGCCACTCGAACATAAAGGTTAAAGAGTGTACAGTAGACAATTGGACAATATGATAATCGTTAGTAATGGAAATTCGGTAAATTTGTTAACCTAAGTGGAACGACGTTTCGGCCGTTTTGCCCTCCGGCCTTCGTCAGGTGTTTTTTTGTATCGAACTGGGGAACCGTTTATTAGGAGTCTCGAACCCAACCCTTTATTATTATTACGGGGGTACCGTGTTTGGACTCCAGCTAGGCTTTGGGACATAGTTGCTGATTCTCTGTTTTGAATGTTACTTTTTCACTGCCTTCGTTCAGGATTGAACTCAGCACCTTTGGGTAACTGTAAACTTTGATACAACGTCTAGGACCACTCGGCCATATGTCACTAGGACACATGTCACTAGGACATATGGCCGAGTGGTCGTAGACGTTGTATCAAAGTTTACAGTTACCCAAAGGTGCTGAGTTCAATCCTGAACGAAGGCAGTGAAAAAGTAAAATTCAAAGCCTAGCTGGAGTCCGAACACGGTACCCCCGTAATAATAATGAAGGGTTGGGTTCAAGACTCCTAACAAACGGTTCCCCAGTTCGATACAAAAAAACACCTGACGAAGGCCGGAGGGCAAAACGGCCGAAACGTTGTGACAATAATAACCAAAATGAGGAAGTCAGTCCGACAATCTCAATCAATGAAAACACCTCATCTCAAAAAATACAGACAATTACTAAGTGGAACGGCTCATCAAAAACTTGTTTATGTTAGACTTGAAGACAACCATATTGTAGCCAGCTGGAAATTCCATAGGTGTGCAGTTCTAACAAAGAAGCTTTGTTCATGGAATCTACGTTTAGGTTTAAGCACAAATAAAGAGTGGGGGAAATTATTAATAGTGTCTTGCATAAACAAAACATTGATATTAGCGAATTTCTTCAAAATGCTTGGAACATTTTAAATAAAAAATTCCCCCCAAAACCAAAGTTACAAGTATTACAAGGAGTACCTGATAGTGGTAAATCTATGATTGCTAGGTCTTTAGTAGATTTATTTCAACATTCTGCTACAATACAAAGAACGATTAGTTTCCCATTCATAAGCTTAGTGAATGAAGAGATAGGTTTAATAGAAGAACCTAACATGACAATGGAAACATAACAGACTTTCAAAAAGATCAGTGAAGGAGTAGAGTCAGAGGTAAATATAAAATATGGACCGGATCAAACAATAAAAAGAATACCATTAATCATAACCTCGAATAATGGCTTCGATAACCACACACAATATACTCAGAAAGACGTTATATTAAATATATTTTTACATCTCGTTCAGAATTTCTTGCTAAGGCTAAAAAAAAAAAAAAAAAAAAACATTAAATCCTGCAATTTGGAATAGCGGGTTTGTTTTACTATATACATAGATTCGAAAAAGTTGTTAAAAAAAACAAATATATAACAAATAAATGTTATCAAAGGCAAGATAAGTTACTTTTCTACCTCATCATCATCATCAACGCTCTGATCCCCAGCTGGCATCAATTGTGATGGATGGCTCTCGTCTGGGTGAGGCCCTGTGTTTTGACAAGCTTCTGGGGTTGACCTTTACTCCTGATCTGAAATGGAACACGTACATCAAGTCTGTTGCCAAGGTCGCTGGAAAGATGGTGGGATCCTTCTACCGCTCCAGAAGATATCTCACTACTGATGCAATTCTCTATCTATATAAAAGCCAAGTACGTCCAAGGATGGAATACTGTTGCCATATCTGGGCAGGAGCTGCCAAAAACAGCCTATCATGCCTTGACAGAGTACAAAATAGACTTCGTGGTTTAGTGGGAGATGCCCTTTTCTCTACCCTGCAACCCCTCTCCCACAGAAGAGACGTTGCGAGCCTATCCTTGTTTTATCGTTATTTTCATGGCAGGTGCTCGTCTGAACTCCAATCCCTGGTCCCCCCTCGCCAATCTTTCACGAAAAACACCCGTCTAGCTGAATCCACTGTGAAAAATTTCCCCCACTCTATATCTGTGCCTAAATCAAAACGCGGATTTCATGAACAAAGCTTCTTTCTTAGAACTGCACGCCTGTGGAACTCTGTTCCGTCTGCCTGCTTCCCTCCGGACTACAACTTGGATGTCTTCAAGTCTAATGTTAACAAATTCCTAATGAACCGCCCCCCTAATTAAACACTTCATCAAATCTCCTCACTAACGTAATGTACTTGCAATAACCCTTATCCCTGAGTGGCTTCCGGGCCTTGATAAGTGGTGATCACTGTGTAAAAAAAAAAAAAAAAAAAAACTTAACTGGATAATATTTTAGTGTTTTTATTTAATGTAAAATGTTTATTCAGCTCGAAAAATATACAGTGTGTACCGTTGTATTTGAAAATTACAAATGGCGCCAGACTCTCTGTTGAACACGGTAAGTTTGGGAAAAGGAGCTACAAATAAAAAACTATACAAAATACTGTTAGAAACTCGCTCAATATGTGTTACCGTGACATAAGCTGACATATATTCGGTGTATTTTTAACAGTATTTTGTATAGTTTTTTTTTATTTTAAACTCCTTCTCCCAAACTTACCGTGTTCAACAAATACATCAGTAAACACTTTGTGTTTTTCGAGCTGAATAACCGTGTTACATCAAATAAAAATACTAAAAACTTATCCAGTTAGGTAGAAAAGTAACTTATCTTGCCTTTGATAGCATTTATTTGTTATATATTTGTTATTTGACAAATTCTTCGAATCTATGTGTATAGTAATATAAACTCGGAATAACTTATTCAAGAAATATATCACAGTTATAGCAAATATCAAAATTCAAACCAGCAAAAATTATTTTGGAATAAAATAGAAAGAAATTGTTCTTTAATCTTACTGTTGCCTAACAATCGAATTATTTTTGGTACAGTCATCTCGATCAGTATTAGAACAATACATAGGTCTGTGTCCGTAGGCAATGATCCATGGGTGAGTCTTACGATTCAAGTTGGCTTCTTTCAAATCCTTTATCAACCAAGCAGACTGGGCAGTTCCTTGTGTCTGGGGGGCCGTAAAATATGCCTCAGTGGAATAACTGAAAAAACAAAATAAATAAATAAAAATACAAAAATTAATAATACTAGCTGTCTCGAGTTTTGGCATTAGTAGATGCAGAACAGTTGAAGTAGCAGGGAGAAGGCCAAGGAAAACATGGGAAGAAATGATAAAAATGGCCCTGATGGGAATATTTATGAATAAAGACCTATAGTTTACTTTGGAATTCAATTTCTAACAGTCGTTCAATGCACATAACAATGCAACGAACAACGACGACGACGACGACGACGACGATGATGATGATGATGATGATGAAAACACAAAGAGATAATCTTAACATAAGTTCATTCAATCTGTGCATTTAACAATGAAAATACTATTTCAAATTTATTCATGACAGCGAAAATCACCACCACCACCACCACCACCACCACCTCTGTTTTACATATTGACATGAATAGATATGTAAAGAATGGGAGATTTCAACGGATGGTGATGTCGAAAGAATGAATTAGAGGCTTTTAGAAATTAAATTCCAGACTAAGCTATCTCTGACCAGGTCTTTATCTTTCTTTCTCTCAAACCCATGCTCATCATTTCCTTCCATGTTTTTCTGCCAACTGATCTTGCTACCTCAACTGTTCTGCATCTACTAATACAAGCTCTTTCATCCATGAAGTCCTTGTTCTGCATACATCTCTCTATATGTTCCAGATTTAATCTTAACTTAGCAAGTGAGAGTTGAAGACATGCGTTGCATGAAGAGAAATGATATGAAAATGATACCATGGATGCTTGATGTGAGTTCTAAAGATAATGACCTTAGAAAAAGATTAAATCCGAATCAATTGCAAATTGTAGCTAATTAGAACCATTAAAATGGAAGCATTTCCAAACATAACCCAATCCCAAAACAAAGAAATATTTTAACATGTGTGATTAAAAGAGATTTTAAAAAAAAAGCCTTAGGTAAACATACGTTAATTAACTTTGCTTAAATATAATAATAGATTTGGGTAATCTATAATAATAAAATTTGATTTTAATAAACGTTTGTAGGGAATATTATTGTTATGCTGTTGAAGATGCATAATTCTCACTTCCCTTATTGTGTCCTTTAGTCCTCACATTCCATGAGCGATGTTTCTGACAAGTAAAAAATTGCTGTTTTCTAGATCAGAATCTATTCCACTAACATATCGTTGAAAAGTTTTTTTTTTGACCTTGTAGGTAGTATTTTTTACCTCCTTACACCAAGTGGCTTCATGCCTTGTCTAGTGATATTAACAAAATGATAAACAAAAAGTACTGGCTTCCTGACCCTAAATGTGCCAAACATTGATGCTATTATTTTTTTTTCTTTTATCTTTGCAAAACTCAGTTGTGCTCTACAAAGTCAAAACTCAAACCAATTTTCCTCTACAAAGTAATCAAATCAAACCAAACACCATGAATAAATATTTGAAAATATAAAAAACTTGTAGCATAAAACCTTTTTTTTTTCCAAAATTACTGAATTCAGCATTAAATAAGCTGAAAATGGTTGATAAACAAAAAAAAAAAAAAAAAAACCCAGCCAAATACAAACCAAACCGAACACAATAAATAAATATTTGAAAGTATAAAAAAAAACTGAAAGCATGAAAATGTGTAAAAAAAAAAATTACCGGATTTGTCATTAGATAAAACAAAAAGGGTTGATATGCTTTAAAACAAAACAATCAAACCAAACAAACAAAATCACAAAGAAAGTTCACTGCGTGAAAAAAAAAAAAAATAATAATAAAAAATAAAAAAACAGAAAAGAAAGACAGAAAAAATAAATATATATCTATGAATAAATACAAAAAAACATGAAGACAACCATTTTCAACTTTGAACACTGATCCCAAAAATACAAAAGGTATAACTTCCGGGGGAAATGCAATTTTAAAAGAGGGAAATGTTGTGCAGTGCTAAACACCCGTCACTGCCAGAATAAACTGTCCAAAAAGACTAAACAGTATGTTTATTTACCTTTTCTGCAGAAAGTTAGGTACAAGGTCAGGTGAGGTTTTGAAAAACCAGTGCACTAGGTGAAGTGAAATTTTGCCTACAAAACATGCCTAAGCATTTCTGAGTAGGTACAATTATTATCAATAAGCTTATCCGTTCTCAAAGAGAAGGTGAAGCCTGGGATGTTGGACATCGTAGGACTAAACAGAACCATACTTCAGCACGACAATAATAAAACTACTATCAGACTGATTGTTAAGGTTATATCCACAACTAACACAAACAACATTATAGAACTGGGCTTTTTTTTTTTGCATTTGTTATGTTATTGAGAAATAAAAATATGTTGATTTCCAAATTTGTATTTGATTTGTTTTTTTATTCCTATTGATGTAACATTGTCCTGGAACCAACCCGTTGTAGTTTCAGTCGTAAAGGGGACAAAAAAATAGAAAAAAAAAACTTCAACTAGCTTTTTTTGTTGTACAACGACATTTATTTCCTCATTCTCTCGTTATCGCTGTTATGTCTCTCACGTGATCGTCTTCTCAAATGTGATTTCGAATGTCCTCCATGCCTCTAACATGATCGTCCTCTCTAACATACTCTTTCTCCTTTTTATAGTCTTTTCTTTACCGGTGACATCATTTTGCATGTATTTTCATGTGTGCATCTGCGCTCTGTTACATTAACTCTCCGACTACAATACAATAATTATTAGACTGGGGTGATATTCAACAGAGATGGAGAACAATTATAGTTCATTTGAACGATCCATAAATACGAAAGGTTGATTGTAGGATTTGTTTATTCATTATTGGCTGAAATAACTGAATATCTCAAGTAAAAGATCAAAACTTGGATCACAGCTGGTTGTGATAGTGAAACTATTGCATTGTTATTGATTTTGAGGCCATAAATCTTTTATTATTTCCAACACAATTGAGTTATGCAAAATTTCTGGATATAATTACATTATTTACATGAGTCATCAGTGTGCTTGTCATATACATGAGTGCACGTGATTCGCTTAATGGATACTGTCATAGATTATGGAATCGGTTATATCGAGTTCATATACGGCATAATCGCGTTGACACACCGGTTCTCGTCAGATCACCGAAGTTACGCAACGTTGAGCCTGGTTAGTATTAAATGGGTGACCATTTGGGAATTCTAGGCTCTGTATATGTTCTCCGCTTATCTCGGCATTCGTTTCAAGTCGTCCTGTGCTTCACTTGGTACTGGTATTTAACAATGTCGTCTCAGGAGAGGTGTGGTTGGAGATTGCGCACCTCCTGCCACAAAAATTTCATGCACAGGCAAACCTTCGTGGGTATCCATAGTCTGTCCAAGACTGAAGGAGCCTGTTGTTGCTGTTGCATATCGAGTTCAAACCCTATCGGATCTATAATATTTGTTTATTTATTTATTTAATGGAAGTCGCTTCTGACAAGGTATGAAGCCACTTGATATAAGAAGATAAAAAAATATATTACAACTTCAAGGTCAAAAACTAATCAATAATAGGGGTTGTATAGATAAATTCCGACATAGAAAACAACAATTTGTCACCCTTTGTGAGAAACATCACTCGTGAAATGTGATTGACCTTACAAATGCTGTCATAGTTGGCTTCTTTTTTTTTTTTTTTTACTCTTTTTCACCCCAAACAAGACATATTACTACTTGGAACATAACATGCAACTATTTGAGATTGTGTCTCACATGGGACTATGGGGAGTTGAGCAGCAAGATGTTTGTTCAGATTACATTTAAACTTCTGCAGGTTAGCATGATTAGGCAAGCAGGAAACAGGGAGGAAATTTAAAAGTCTAGCAGTCCAAAGGAAAAAAATTACAAGAGTAGAAGGCTTTTCATCATCTAGAGATCTCAACAGTAAAGGGGTGGGATTTTGCTGTTTGTCAGGTTAATCTGAAGTATGTATGCTGAGAGGGCACAAGTGCTATGAGTTCACCAGAGCACATTTCATTAAAACATGCACAGGGATGCGACATTGCAGCAATGAAACAAAGGTTGGAGCTTGGCCAATAGTGTGGGACCTGTTAGATTTGAAACTTTTTTTGGACCATGTCTAAGCGTAAGAAACTAGTGATAGATGCACCAGTCCAGATGTGGCAACAATACTCCATGCATAGGTGAATTGCGACTTTGTAAAGGTAAAGGATGTGTTATATAGTGTTTCATTAAAAGAGAGTCTTTGAGAGAGATGCTTAGAAAGAGTCTTATTAGATTGTTTGTCTTGAGAGAGTCTTATTATATGGCTTGTTGTATCTTAGGAGAGATATTTATTAAGAAGGATGTTGATGTACTCAGAGAGAGAGAGAGAGAAGTTGTATAAGAGACCTTGAGAGATTGTTCATGTTAGGTGAGATTCTTATATTTTAAAATGTTCATTCCTTAGATGTGTTGAAGAAGAAGGAGAAGGCTCTTTGAGTGAGGACATAGTGTTCAGACATTGTATAGACATGATGTAGATTCTCATTGTAGATATGAGAAGTCGAGATGTGTATGAAAAGACATTTTATAACACAAATATATAATACAATTTAACTTTACCTTTTTGTAAGAATCATAAGACAAGACGAGCTTTACAAAACACATGATGGTTTATTTCGTCACACGACCGTGTTTCCATCACCAAGAATTCAAAGTCTCACATTTTTCCTTGAAGTGACGTCTCGCTTCCTAGACGCCTGACTGTCTCTCTCCGAGTTTTCTCACTGACTGTCTAACTCTCTAAAGTTTTTTCTCTATTCCTAGAACTTTCTATTTTCCGTGACGTCATACACATGTTAAAACATGTGCCTTCTTTCACGTGCTCTGGACATACGTGTCCAAAACTTTTCCTATTTCTCAGTAACCTATTTTTCCAATATGTTAAAAACATTATCTTATAAGCTGCATTCTTTCAATTTAAAATTTCATAACAAACTTGATAGTTAACATTCTTTCCTTGAAATATTTATCTATATTCTAAACAAATGTTTGTTTTACATTTTTAAATTCTCACACGTAATCTATTTCTAAACTAAATTACGAGGTTCGAATTTGTCTATTGCTATTTCATTTTCATTTTAAACTAAATTCTCCATTTTTATACTTACATGAAAAGGGGACAGCCCTTATCATGTAACAGATGCTCTCTGCTGTGAGTAATTTTCTAGCCTGGTAGAGGAAGCCTACCTTCTTTGCAGCAGGCTTGGCAATGTCCTCAGTGTATTTGTTCCAATTCTTGCTGTCTGTGACTGAGAAGATTAAAAGATGGGCTCTCACGCACATTATTGTTTGTCACTGGTTGAGAAGGTTATACCAAGTTCAAATCCTATCGGATCTGCCATGTTAGTTTTTTTCTTCATTCATGGAAATTGTTCTACTTGTATCAACTTGATGTAAGAAGTTAAAAAAAGAATACAACTTCAAGGTCAAGATCTAACTAATGATAAGTGTTAACTAGATAAACTCCAACCCCAAAAAACCCAGCAATTCTTCACCCTTTGTCAGAAGGATCGCTGATGAAATGTGAAAACTAAAGGATAAAATAAGTTAAGAGCAAATCCACTTTCTACTCTCCTAAATTTACATATTAATAACGATGGGAAAGGTATATAAACTGCCAACTTCTTTCCAATTATTTTAAATTAGCAACTTTTATTCAGTAAGTGGTATAGAATGAATCTTTTCCAATTATTAGTGTTTCAACATTAAAAGCAAATAAAGCAGCCACAGTGAAAGGCGATCTAAAGACACCCTTTTCAGTAGCTACTACACTAAAATGTAGGGGAGGATGTGCCTACTTTTTTTTTTTTAAATCAAATTTCACCCCAAACAAGGCACAGTGCCACTTTGAAGTAGGGGGCTACTATCGAAGACATAATTTGCAGGGGCATTATGAAGGGAGATGAATAGCAAGAAAGTTCCAAAGACTTGCAGTTCTGGGGAAGAAACTATTAGAGTAAAAGGCTTTCTTACACGTAGGGATCTCTACTGTAAATGGGTGGGATTTAGTTGCTTGTCGGGGGTGGGGTAGTCATGTTGAGGAAGTACAAGTGCTTGTAGCTCGTCAGAGCATTCACTTTTCTTAGGATTACTCGACCTACCCTTGATACTCATGTTACAATGAG
>NC_136490.1:131417381-131482381 GCF_053919585.1 Euprymna scolopes | reverse complement strand
GTTATATAGTAGATGACACAGCAAACAAAATGGTGGCCTTGTGTTCAGAAAAGATACATGAATGCATGGTGACAAAACGCATAAAAGCTGAGATATAAAATATTTATTAGCCTAAAATCAAGAGAGAAAAAGGTGGCATTTTATGTTTACAATGAAATCATTCTGTGATAAGAGCGTTTTGGTAACGGAGGAAACAACACCTGAACCATAAATCTGAGTATTGATTTTGTAGTTCTTTGCTTTTTTGCACGATGTCTATGTGCTTTAACATATATATGTGATATGAATTTGATTTAGGTATGATTTCAGATTTTAAATATCTACTGTCAAATTAAAGAACTCTATGGAAATTCGATACTGCTTTCTATATAAATCTGCATAATATTCCTTTTCAAACAATAAATGTCAAATGTCTTTCTGGGACAATACTATTAAGTTAAGGAGAGTAAATAGTGGATTTTTTGGCAATCACCTAACTCTTGCTTCCATTATTTTTTCCTTTAGTCTTGAGCGATCTTTCTGGCAAAGAAGGAAGAATTACTGTTTTCTGGGTCAAAAGATAAAAAACTTACCAATGATACAATCACTGACCCATGTCAAATGTTTTGAATTTTTTTTGAAAAAAAAACAAAAAAACTGGAAAATTACTACCATTGACTACTCACCCTTAGACAGGGTTAAAAAAAAAAATCTAAAATTTAACAGGTTCTCTTTATCGACGAGTGTCCAACCTCTGTCCCATCGCTGCTATGTCACATTTCTGTGCCTATTTTACAAATACTTTAATGGAATGTGCTCTGATGAACTCATAGTACTTGTGCCCCCTCATCATACATACTCCCGACTAACCTGACAAGCAGCAAAATCCCACCTCTTCACTGTTGAAATCTCTAGATGCTAGAAAGTCTTCTACTCGACAGTTTTTCCCCCTCTAGTTGCTAGACTTTGGAATTCCCTCCTTGTTTCCTGCTTCCCTGGCTGTACTAACCTGCAAAAGTTTAAATGTAATGTTAACAGACATCTTGCTGCTCAACTCCTCACAATCCAAAATAGTAGCCCCTTATCTCAAAATAGCAATATGTCTTGTTTAGGATTAAAAATTTTTTTTTTGAATGTTGTCAAGCAGGATATGATATAATTTGCTAATGTATGTAACTTAGTATTCGTTCATACAGAATTACTTCCCTTTGATTGGAACAAAAAATTATATACTGGAAAAAAATATCGATATAGTTAAAAAAGAAAAAAAAAAAAGATAACAAATTGCAAACACATACACTACTGAGCAATGCCGGGTAGCGACAGTTTTAAATATTTTGTTGATTGTAGCCATCAATTCACTCACAGGCAAATTCCAATTATGAAAATAACAATGCGGTTCACACGTAGGAATCAAAATGAAGCCACAAAGATGCATTATTGATGTAATATCCAGTGTAAATACTAGAAATCAATTGATAAAATCAAAACTATAAATCTCTATGATCTAAGTAAATTGTCTATCAATTATGGAGTGATGTTCTAGTTTTATTCAAGCATCATGATTAGTATTATTAATTGTATTACACACAGTATCCAAAGGGTTCTTTATACCAAAGTTGGTGCTATTCCTATGAATAGTTCAATAGTTTTAAAGCCTATCAGTGTTTTAATTGTTAGTAGTATTTTGATAAATAATATTTTGATTTTCCCACCTCCATGACAAGTGCAACTTTCAGGAACTCAGCATGCTATATCTAACCAGTTCAGTTGGAGATTATTAATAGTAGTATTATAAGCATTAGTATTAATATTAGTATTAGTTATATTAGTGGTATCATTTTGAACTCTATGATACTTGGCATTCCAAGTGCTGTTACTACTAAATTATGCAAATCTGACTAGTATCTTTGGAAGTAGTGCTTATTAAGTGGTGCTTATCATAAGTAGTAATAGGACTAATAATAATAGTAGGAGTATCAGTTAACTCCCCTCCACATCTAGTATGCCAAGGGTACTTCAGGCTAAATTCAGTGCAATTATATCAAGAAGTTGTGTCAATAAGTGTCCAACAGACAGACGAAAAGACTGAATTCTAAGACTTTCTGCAACTTTTATAGTTTCTTTTTAATATTTGAAAACATTCTGCTTTAAATCAGCCAAAAGCAGACCGGCAGAGTTTAGTCCATTTTTTTTAGAACAGTATGTTCTCTTTCAGTGTGCGGTATGGTCCTGTGCAGTTCTAGTAGGTTCATTTCCCCAGGCATTACCTTATTTATCCTTTGAGAAGTTAGTTTATTACTAATCATCCAAGACGCCTCTACCAAGGAACAGTGACAGAACTGTCCAAGCATCATTTTTTGTAAGCCAAAGTGTACTAATTTAGTGTTTTGGCTTTTCACATTCCATTTCCTCTGACTTTGTGTCTAATATTCTCACCTTTAAAAAGACACATATTATTTTCTTCTTTTTTATTCAAGCATGTTGATTGGCTAATATTTGTATACTCACTGAGCTTAGTTTAGAATTACAGAATGTTAACTTTATTTGACTAAATCTGGAACAAATACATTGAGGACATTGCGAAGGCTGCTGCAAAGAAGGTGGGTTCCCTCTATCATGCTAGAAGACTACTTACACCTGAGAGTATCCTGTACCTCTGCAAAGGCATCATTCGCCTATGTATGGAGTATTGTTGTTACATCTTGACTGGTGCATCTACCACGAGTCTCTCCCTCTTGGATAGAGTTCAAAAAGGAATCTTCAATCTAATAGGTTCCACTTTGTCAACTAAGCTACAACTCCTGTCCCATCGCTGCAATGTTGCATCTCTGTGCTTGTTTTATAAATATTTTAGCAGAACGTGCTCTGATGAACTTGTTGCACTTGTGCCCCCTTGACATACATATCCCCAACAAACCCGCTTAGCAACAAAAATCACATCCTGTCACTGTTGAGATCCCCAGATGCCAGAAAGCTTTCTACTTCCCTTGAACAGCTAGACTTTAGAATTCCCTTCCTGTTACCTGTTTCCCTGATTGTACTAATATGCAGAAGTTTAAATGTAATGTAAACCAACATCTTGCTAATCTTTCATAGGCATGGTCCTAAATAGTAGCCCCTTACATCCAAGTGGTGATATATCTTATTAGAGGTGAACATCAGTAAAAAAAAAACCCACAAAATTATAGTGATGGCTTTCTCTGTAGAAAATTTATTCTCAGAATAAACCTTTTTTATGAATCAAGAAACAAAGGGAGAGTAGAAAGTATCTAAATCATGTTTCTCTAAGTCTGTCTGTCTGTTCCACTTTTTTCTCAAACTACTGGGCCAATCTGGCTGAAATTTTTTATGCGTTTTTGTTATGATAACGTTCTGCAAAGTATGTATTATGGAATCTATTTGGTGCACAGTTAGGGATTAATGGGGATTAGTCATCACAATACCATCTTTACTCTACAAGTTGGACATAAAGCAAGTATTCTAACTCACCAGGTAATAACTTTCTTCTTACTATAAGGTATTACATCTTGAAACTATTTTTTTGGGGGGGGGATGATTGTTTCCCGTAACTGGCCAATCAATACTTGTGGTCCACACAGCTTCCATAATTAGACAAGCTGTGAACTACATCGATCCTGCAGATAACCAAGCATTACAAGTGGGCCATACAAATAATAAAATTGTGCTACATGGCTCCAATAGCTGTTCAATCAATACATTTGCACCATGTGGTCAATTGCTCATGTAGTTAAGTTAAACTTTTCTTTTGTTTTTTCTTCTTTATATTACATTCTTGTAGCTTGAACCTTTTATAACATTAGTGCATGCAAACGCAATGCAAAGCATTCTCATTAGCAAAGAATTCAATCGAAAATAACTCACCACTAAAAAGATTTTTTTTTGAATCTAAAACAAAAACAAAATACAAAAAACATGGAAGATATTATGTACTGCTGTGGCACTATTTGTTTAAGTGCCACTTTCAGAGTAGTAACATAGATATTCTTGCTGAGTGATGAGGCCTGTCACGTAAGAGTTAGGCAATAGATATCCCATAACCCCATTCTTACAACACTCTCTCTTTCGCGTCTGACCAGCATGCAGTGGATATACATATTTTGGTGTCTCTGTGAGAGATAAAGAGGGGCATCCTCTTCTTCCTGTGCAAAGAATTAGCTAAGGTAGCCTAGCTAGAGTAAAAGAAGACGATTGTGATTATTTTATTAATGTATAATGTACAATATTGTAAAATAAATAGCTAAGTTCATTTTGTCTACAAACCTGTGTTGCGTGTCATTTGTCACAACTGAAGCAGACATCACAGCCAGAAACCAAGACCAAGCAGAAATCACAGTCAGAACAACCCAAGAAGCAGTGAGCTGAACTGGGCATCAACCAAGTAGAAGAAGTCCACAGCACTGGGGTATTGTTATTGGAATACCGTTTGTTAACACTGGAGGGGTCTGATGTCATTTGCATGATGAAGCAAGTAACTCTCTCTGGCAAACGATTGTTTGTTAACACCAGTGGAGCTAGAAAAGTCCCAATGACGATCACGTAACACCCCACCGTTAAATGGAGGGGTTATAATTTGATGACTTAAGAAGCAACCCATGCCAGCCAGTTATAGTCGATGCCACCGACCCATTGATGTTTCTATGTGCCTATCGTTTGATCATGTCTAACACCTTTGGAGCTGGTTGCCATTCCCAGGACGTTTCTCAACCAAGTAACTCTCCACGGGTAAACGATAGTGTCATACTGCAGCACCTTAATCATAAATGCAGTTTTTGTATAAAAAATAAAACATAATGTTAAAGTTACATTTCAGCCAACACATTCTTCTTTTGATAAGCCCCTGGAATGTTGCAGGCTTTATTGGACCTTTTCTCCCTTGATTATGTAGTAATCTCATTTTGACCTACCATCTCCTTTGAGACCTATTATTCACTCCTGCACCAGAAAGAAATCTACACGGACACCACAAGAAATTATTTAACTGCCGATTTTGATTAAACTAGAAAATGGCCACTTTCTTAATCAGAATCTCTGGACTTCGAAATAGACTTTCAAGAAAGCAATGAAGCAATTCAAGGTGAATTTGGACATGTGCTGAACTACTGTATCCTTTTCTGCTTAAATTTCTATCACCCTTACCCTACATGGCAATTGAAGCATGCTGTTTTTGTTTTGTTTTTTGCCGAATAAAACGAATTTAATGAAAGATTCTTTAAATTTCACATGATTTATTTTTTTAAATATTTATCAAGCGAGAACTGGTATTGTAGTAATGTTATGAAAGGTGCATATAGTGTAGCCCTATTTTAATATGATAAACCATTCATTAATGTAGGCAAGAATGGGATTCTAAGAATAATGGAATCTTCCGAGCTCAGCTAATAGGAATGGGCGGATGATGGCTCAGGAGGCATTAGTAATTATATATAGGGAGAAGGGAAGGTTATGTTTAGTCTATGTATGTCATAAGCAGTTAAGAGCGGTGAAATACAAACATTGTAAGATAATGAAGTATGCATAGTGGTAGCGGTGGTAGGAATTGATAATCAGAGAGAAAAATAGGAACTTCTTCCTCTGTAGATGTGGTGATCATGATGATACATCTAGGATGAAATATAGGATTTAATTATAACAAATAAATGTGTATAAAACGACGTGTAAGTTACATAAGATGGCGGTCGAGTGTTTAGACATAATGCATTTGTATGTGGCATCTGTTATTGAAAACCAAGGGCAATTTAGTGCAGAAGGGAATTTCTGCAATCAAAATATTATATGCAGGATAAACATCTGTTGTTCTTACTTTATGCACCATATCGTATTGCATGTCTCATATCCTCTTTTAAACGGTTTCTATGAAAATGTCTTCATCATTGTTCTTTTCTCTTTCTTTTGACACTCATATTATCTTCTATATATAAAAAAGTGAAAATGTGTGTGCGTGTGAGAGGACACTTCTCAACCTATATACCCAACGAATTTTTTATCTACAGACTTGAAATTTCGTATATAGGGTATTCAGACATGCAAAAACCTTTAATCGGTTTTCATCCAGAAAAAAGGGCTGCTAAGGGGGTCAAAATTGAAAAATTGCTATGTGGGAGTCATCGGATTTTTATCTGTTTGTCAACTGTTTGACAAATGCACATGCGTAAATTGTTCACATGACAGATTACTTATGTTAAGAATAAGTAGGCTTGAAAACACTTTTTAAAGATCGTGTCAAGCTAGTCTAATGGTTATTGTACTTGACTCACTGTGTTTTGGTTTCAATCTCAGCTCGAGTACTTTCTTTTTACTTACAAGAAATTAACTGTTTAGAAAAAAAACATAATACTCACATGCACATGTCTCAGTTTCTTTCCGTTTTTTTTTTTTTACATAATTTTTTTAAAGAAATTTGATGTTACGTTTAATACTTCTGGTATTTCTTATTTTAATGAGAATTCTGCATTAATTAAAATATAATATTTACGCGTATTTTACGACAGGCAGTCTGCTAGTTTACAATAAAACCACACACAAAATGAGAAACCTTTCCAATCACAGATTGCCATGAGTGATAGTAATCTTACCAATAGCCAAACATTCAAATCGTTTATCTAAAATTCACCAGCAACATGAACTGCAATAAAAACATAGATAATGCGAAGTCTGCTGCAAAAAGGTAGACTCCCTCAACCTGGCTAGTAAACTGCTCACATTTGACAATACTCTATATCCCTATAAAGTCACCATTCATCTGTGCATGGAGTTTTGTTGCCACATTTGTGTTGATGTACCAATTACTAGTCTGAAATGGAATGGCATGGAATGAAAACGGCACTAATCCTATATGGATTTAACCAGCTTCCTCCAAAGGAGGAAGTTCCATGGGAGTATGAAGCGGTTCCCAGTCGCATGTATATCCCTGTTAGGGGAGAGGACAACATTAGGATTTTGCAACTCTTGCAAGGAGGTGTCGACGTCCTCTTACATACAGTGCCTTGAATTCCCAAATTGATAACCCATCTGGTACTGACCAGGTTCAACGTTGCTTAACTTCCGTGATCTTATGAGAACCATATATTGTCAATGTGATTATGCTGTATATCACTAGTCTCTCTCTTTCTTGGACAGGGTAAAATAAGAATCTCTAATCTAATAAATCTCACACTGTCTGCCGAGTTCCGTTCCCATTTCATCACGGTTATATTGCTTCGATATGCTTGTTTAATAAGTACTTCCATGGAATATGCTCTGACGAACTTATCAGACTTGCATCCTCCAACATCAATATCTTGAACAAATTTCTTGCACAAATTTCTTTCCCACCTCTCCACAGTAGCTTCCCCAGATACCAGAAAACTTTCTACTCTAATAGCTTCTTTCCTTAGACTGCTTGTCTTTGGAATTCTATCTCAGCTCGCCAACTGTACCAAGATGCAAAAATTTAAATGTAATGTGAAGAAACCCCCTTTAAAACTTGTCTATAATCACAATAGCCTTTTACGTCTCGGGGGTAATGTGACTTACTTGGGATGCATAAAAGTTTGTTTTTTTTTTAATAAAATATTAAATCCGAGCATAAAACTAAACATTAAACGTACCTGATGAAATGAATCGGGCCAATATTAAAACTGTACCATAATTTATCAACTGTCATCGGCCATGTTGTCTGTGGCATGGAAAATCTATATCTATAATGGCTAAAGTTTCCACCATTGATTTCTGAAAAAATAAATAAATATAAATCAGATAAAAGAGAAGAAAAATTTATTTTAAGACGCAACAGACGCCAGGATAAAAGCAAAAATTAAATTAATTTAATTTTTGCTTTTATTCTGTTTGTTTTGTTTTACGGCATATCAACCTTCTTTGGGGTTTTTTAATGCCGAATTCAGTAATTTTGGTAAAAGGTTTTATGCTTTAAGTTTTTGTTAAATCTTCAAATACTTATCTGAATAAATATAAATATATAAAAAATATATATGAATAAATATAAATATATAAAAATAGTTCTTGATTGTTTTTAGAGAAAAAAATGTTTTTTTTTTTTGTTTTTGACTTTGCAGAATATGATTAAGTTTTGCAAAGAGAAAAAAAAATTAATAACATCAATATTTGGTGCGTAAAGCCAGTATCTTCAGACGGCCTGATCTGGTAAAACTAATGTTTAATTGCGAATCTCGATACGGTTTTAAAATTCTTAGCAAATTCTCATATTTCAAAAGACTGAAAGTTTTGGCAATTAATTACACCCAATAATTTTATAGATATTAAAACAATATTTTGTTAAGAATAATTAGTTTTATAACAATAACATTTTCGGTCAATTAATATTTTAATAGCCAAATTGTACAATAATAATTAAATTTAACTGTCAAATTATATTTAAAAAAAATAATAATTTGGTTAAAAAAGGGTATAGTTAAAAAGATTAAATAAGTCAAAAACAAAAACCACAAGTTTTCTCTACAAGGCAATCGAACCAAACACCATGAATAAATATTTGAAAGCATAAATAACTTGAAGCACAAAGTATTTTTCTAAAATTGGATTCGACATTAAATAGACTGAAAAAGGTTGATATGCATAATTTTTTCTTAATTTAAAAAAATTTTTTTTTTACATTTTTCCCCCCAAACAAAGCATAGTGCCACTTTGATGTAAGCGGCTACTATCAGGGACATAAGTTGTAAGGATACTATGTAGGGAGTTGAGTAGCAACATGTCTGTTCACATTACACTTGAACTTCTGCATGTCAGTACAGTTGGGGAAGCAGGAACTCAGAAGGGAATGCCAAAATCTAGCAGTTCTGGGGAAGAAATTATTAGAATAGAAGGATTTCTTAAATCTAGGGATTTCTACTGTGTAGGGGTGGGACTTTGCTGCTTGTCGGGTTTGTTGGTGGTATTTACGTCGAAGGGGTACAAGGGCTTGTATTTCGTCAGAGCATTAAAATACTTGTAAAACAGGCAGAGGGATGCAACATTTCGTTGATAGGCCAGGGGTTGAAGCTTAGATGACAGTTCAGGACCTATCAGGTTGGCGACTGTCTTTTGAAACCTGTCCAGGAGTGAGAGACTAGTAGCAGATGCACCAGCCCAAATGTAACAACAATACTCCATACATGGGCGAATAGTGGCCTTGTGGAAAATAGACAAAAGGTTGAAGAACATCCACTTTTGCAAGGTGCATGTGGATGACATCTTAGTTTCAGGTGATGATGACAGTAGTCATCTAAAGAATCTATGGAGTGTATTGGCTGGATCAGACAGGATTAAAATTAAAGAGAAGTAAATGCAAATTTCTCCTCCCTGAAGTAACATATTTGGGTTTTAGAATCAGTAAGGAAGGCACAGCACCTCTTCCAGATAAGGTAGTTGCCATGATACGGGCACTTCCGCCACAAAACATTACAGAATTAAAAGCCTTCCTTAGGGCAGTTAACTATTAGCACAGTCATTTACTGAATTTATCGATGATAATAGAATCGCTTCACAGCTTAATGAGGAAAGGTGCTCTGCGGGTATGGTGTGCTAGACAAATAACGGCCTTGAAAAACAAAGAAGATGCTGTACCCATACAAACCTATTCTTGAGCAAGTAGATGCTTCTTCCTATGAACTAGGAGCTGTAATGGCTCATAGAATGGAAATATGCTACATTCCACAAATGCTGTCCGAGGGTGAACAGAACTATGCACACATTGACAGGAGGGGGTGGCCTTAATTTTTGTGGTAAAAAAGTTACATCAATATTTGTATGGGAATAATTTTACTTTTTTCACAGACCACAAGCCGTTATTGGGGCTATTTGCTGAAAAGCTGATCTCTTCTCTTGTTGCAGGCCGGGTTCAACACTGGGCTCTCTTTCCAGCTGCCTACAATTATAAGTTGGAGTATCATGTCAGGTCCCTCAATGGAAATGCAGATTGCCTCAGTCATCTTCCAATTAATGCACAGGAACAAGATGCCACACCAAACATTAACAAAATACACATGATTAACTTAATTGATGCTGCAGTAGCTGTGGCAACAGTAAGAATGGAGACGAGAATATACTTTGTCAGGCATATGAATACATCATGCATCCCAGACATAGCAATGAAGTCCTATTTCAACAAGCGAACAGAGTTGACGTGTGAAGATGGTGCGATATTATGGGGAAGTAGGGTTGTAATTCCAGCCAGAGTGAACATATTGCAACAATTGCATCAGACACACATAGGGATCATACAGATAAAGGCCCTTGCTTGTAGCTATGTGTGGTGGCCAAATCAGGATACTGATATTGACAAAGCCAGAAAAGCTTGTGGAACCTGTATTCTTAATCAAAGTAACCCCAGCAAAGCTCCCATTCATTGCTGGGAATATCCGAGTTCTCCATGGGAAAGAATCCACATAGATTATGTGGGTTCATTTTTGGAACACATGTTTTTGATAGTAGTGGATGCTCATTCAAAGTGGGCAGAGATATGCATAACGAAAACATCTTCTTTGACGGCCACAATGGAGAAAATGAGAGGAATCTTCACAACACACGGACTGCCAGTATTAGTCATGAGTGATAATGGTCCCTGCTTTACAAGTCAAGAATTCAAAGCATTCATGAATGCCAATGGAATCCAGCACATTTTTACAGTTTCTTACCACTCGTCGTCAAATGGACAAGCAGAGTGCAGTATGTGCACATTCAAGGAAGCACTTAAAAGGATGGAAACAGACCACAATGCAACACTCGAAACCAAGGTAAACAGATTTTTATTCACCTATAGGATAACTCTCAACTGGGGTTTCTCCAGCCAAACTACTGTTCAAACGTCAATTAAGAACGGGGTTTCATTTGGTAAAACCAGACACTTACAAGGCTCTGGACATAAAAACTAAAATGGAAAGAAGGAGCAAAGTAATGGTACCACTTTGTGAATTTAAAGTAGTCGATCATGTACTCTTGCGTGATTATGAATCTGCTCAGCAATAGATTGAAGGTACCATTACCAGACAGTTGGGAGCAATAAATTTTGAAGTGGAGACCGGTGGAGGGATAATAAGGAGACATGCAGACCAGCTTGTGAATCTCCCATCAATGGCAGCAGAGGAATTGACGTCTGATATACAGACAGATAACATTGCAGTGAATCTTGAGAATTCCGGCACACCTAAAGTTTCTGGCACACTTGAAGTTCCTGAGAAAAGTTTAATACCTGAGAGCAGACATATAGATGAATCTGCAGGAACTCCTGCAAAAGTGGATAAACCGGCATCACAACCCACTCACAGGTCAGGACGTATTCGGGGACCACCACTATAAAATTGAACGATTATGTTTGTGATTCCAAGTAAGATTGAAGAGATGTAATATATTGGGCAGAGTTACCTCCCTTACACCACTATTTATAATGGGACTAATTATGGCCCTTTATAATCAGAGGGCGTAGCTATTTTTTCCGGTGTATTGAGTGAAAATAGTGAAGGTGGGAGTGGCCATTTTGGTACGATCTTAACCACTGCTTGGTTTGTTATCATGCTAATGCAGTCTTATGTGCTTTCATTCATGTTAAGTGTTACAGCAAGTACACATTAGTTTCAAATATGGTTGTAAATATCACTGGGTTCGCAACTGTCGCTACACTGAAACTGACAACAATGAAAATTATGGTTTAAAATGCTTTTAGGACACAACCTAATAAAATAAATAATTCAATACAAGCTTCTGAAATGACGAACACAACAACTTCATAAAATGTAACACAGAAAAGGTTTATTAAGGAGAATGTGATATGTTCCTTGTCAAAAGCTGGACTCTGGCTACCTGGTGCTATCACGGTAGTTATTCCCTGTGGAATCATCGATACCGTTAGAAATCACCGAGGTGGAGAGAGAGAAGAAAAGGGAGGTCCGTTCTGTTTGGTGGCTCTCTCAGTAAGGACGAGCTGTTCTTCTTCAAACCAGATGCTGGCCGATTTCCTTAGGGGATAGGAAGGATTAATGCGCCGTGCCCCTGATTGGTCAGTATGTGGCCAAATAGCACAGGGGAGAGGCATTGATTCAAAGAAGAAAAAAGTCGCATTTGTTTCTACTACAAACGTAGGCCATTTACTCATGTCAACCTTGTATTAATGAATGAATAAAAAGCAGCGTTTTTCAGGAGATGGCTCAGCCGTCTTGGATAGTGGTGTATCCAGAAGAGTTTGTGGAAAAAAGTGGTATGGCTATTTCCTAGAAACTCTACCAGAAAAACAAAAACAAAAAATAAAAATTCTAGACGGAGTAAAGAGTTACAAGTTCGGGGATGGAAACACTCGACTTACACAAATAATTCAAACTTGCAAAGTTTTAGAAAGACATTCTTTACATGGGGAGGGGAAAACATTGGAAAAATTTTAATTCACTTAAAAATTATGTTTTATAAAAATAAAACTACTTGATCAATTTAGACACTAACGTAATGTACTTGCAATAACCCTTATCCCTGAGTGGCTTCCGGGCCTTGATAAGTGGTGATCACTGTGTAAAAAAAAAAAAATTAAAAAAAAAAGATGATTTTTGGTGTATAATATTTTCTTATAGTCACGGGTACATACATCATAGAGATGCTTTATTTTTATTTTTTTTTTTTTTCGGGGGGGGAGGGAGAATTCTTGATAAACACCTCAAAAACATAAAGGAGAAAAAATTGCTGACTTATTCCCTAGATTTTAAAAATCTTGAACTTTATGTTTCCACTAAAACAGATTGTTTCTTTTTTTCTCCAACTAGAAAGAAAAAGAGATAAATTAAAAAGGCCAATAAAACTAATGAGGCAGAGCTTTTATTACTCATCACAACAGAGGTCAAGGATCAAACTTATTTGACCTTATGTTTCATGACCTTTATCTATTATTATAATAAATGTGAGTTCATCAACGTTTGTTTCTCTAAGGCTCCCCTCACCCAAATAAACTTTAATAATCCAAATACATTAGTTTTTGTAGATGTAAGGCTTGTGAACATTATATTGCTATGAAACTTTCTCCTTTGGAGGAAGTCAGTTCAACCCACCTAGAGTGAATGCTGCTAGTTGCTGGTGGCATTAGTTCTGGAATTATGTTTGCAAAAGAAAAAAAGAAAAAAGAAAAAGAAATTAAAAAAAATAACTTTTTCTAATTAGCCATTAACCAAACAACTTGTCCACTTCTCTCTTAACTAGCTATATCTTTCTCTTGATCCTCTCGCTCTATATTGATTCAACCACTCTCTAATATTTCTTCATGTGCTTGTGAGCATTTGGAGAACGTGATTCTCTTTTATTCAGTCATCATTAAATTTACACATGTATGTCTTTACATACCACAAACACACATGCAAATTGGATGACATAGTAATCTCTTTTCTTCTATGTAATGATAAAGACTAATAATACTTATATAGATGGTGATGATATTATATCGCATATCCCTTCAGATTTACATAAACAAAACACGAAATCAGCAGGAGCAGTGATATTGACAACAATGGTGGCTTTACGACAAACCCCGTTCGTCGACACAAACTACACGGACATGAGAGTGTTTTTTTTTCTGTGTCCATGAGTTCATCAACTTCAATCTGATACAGACAAGTGTCAGATTGAAGTTGAGAGACAGCACCAGACAATGAAGAACGCCCTCTACATGTTATGTGAAGACTGAAACTACGAGTGGGCAGACGTTCTTGAGTCCGTCATTCCATCCATGAATGCCACAACCAACAAAGCCACTGGTATCTTCCCACACTATACAGTCACCGGTCGCCACCCTAACATCAATCTGCTGACACTTCAAAGAAAGGAAATCAGGAGTGACAACCTGGGAACATACGGCATGCAAGTCAATGCCCTGCTAAGACAGGTTCACGCCGCGTCGCTTTGGCCAACGATGAAGCCAATCACAAAATGGAGAACAACATAAACTAGTTCATCTACGAGTAGAAGACAATGTACTACTCCACCGATCATAATCAGACACAACCCAATGGATAGGAAACTTCGCAATCACCAAGACAAACAAGATGATGTGCTAAGTGCAAGATAAGAACAACACCACAACCGAGATACACTCACGTCCACATCCGACATATAGCTCCATACCCACCTCACATTTCTATCATAAATCTCCCACTCCCACCTTGCGATGTTGATGAACAACACCCTTCAAACAATCCCACATGCAACATCGATGAGACTCAGGCACCATCCTCACAAGTTGACCAACTCGGAAAAATCCCAGCAAGAACGACAAGGGGACAACTCCGAACATGCTTCATTATGTAAATATGATTAAGATCTGAGGGGTATTGTTATATCACATACCCCTCCAGATTTGCATAAACAAAATACGAAATCAGTGGGAGCAGTGGTAGTGACAACAATGGCAACACTAAGATGAACCCCGTTCATCAACACAAACTACATGGACATACCAAACACACATGAGAGAGTCAAAGTTTTTTTTGCATCCACGTCAATGGCATCCCAGCAAAAAAAAAAAAACACTAGAGGCAACCATTCATCGAAAAAAGAATCAAATTTGAAGTATGAACATCACAACTGACGACCCCCCCCAGCACGTACAATCCGGCTTAGTGAAATACGTATAGGTCGGCGTGATAAACTCACGTACAATCCGGCTTAGTGAAATACGTATAGGTCGGCGTGATAAACTCACGTAGAATACGGCTTAGTGAAATACGTATAGGTCGGCGTGATAAACTCACGTACAATCCGGCTTAGTGAAATACGTATAGGTCGGCGTGATAAACTCACGTAGAATCCGGCTTAGTGAAATACGTATAGGTCGGCGTGATAAACTCACGTACAATCCGGCTTAGTGAAATACGTATAGGTCGGCGTGATGAACTCACGTAAAATCCGGCTTTGTTAAAAAATATTATACTGGTTGCTTAAGAAAGTGTAAATCCAGTAACTGAAATCATGAGGTCATTGCCTCGATGGAGGGCGAGGATGATTACCCTCTCTGGTATTTGAAGCAGTATACCAGTCTACCAGGAGCCTGGTGGAAAAAATAACTTGCTTCACTGAGTTCCTGATGGAACGTAGAGCATGGGGACATTGATTGCTGACGGCCGGTTGACGCACCATTCACGGAAAATTAGGGACTTCTGAAATTTATGAATACTCATAAATTTCGGATAGCATAGGGAGGGATGTGGCACTATTTTCTTGTGCCACTGTTTCTAACACACTCTGCAGCATGGACGGGTGGTAAATTGTCCATGAGCGTAGAGATACAAAGAAACCCCTTCCCATAATCCCCTTGCTATCTTTCTGTCTCTTTCCTACACGACCACCATGATGTGAGGACGCATAGACTGTCTCTCCGTAAATGAGGGGGGGGCACCCCCTCCCTCAACACTAGTTAGGGTAGGTTAGTTAGCTTTGAAAAGCCTATTGTAAAAATTAATTGTAAATTGTTTTTTTTGTAATATATATTGTATCTCTAATGTAAAATAAAATAGTTAGTTATACCTTTGTATATTACAATTGTGTCGCGTGTCATTTTTCTTGTCTGCCATGAATGCCTTCATAAATGTCTGAAGTCGAAAGGCGGCCCTGAGGACAAAGAGATGAAGATTCCCACCAGAATGCCACCAGGGTGAAGAGATCATCTTGAGAAAAGAAAGGAGCCACACCCAAATCCAACATCTCAGGTATGATTTTCTTCTTACTACACAGACCCTAATGACTGGCCCATCTTCATGTCTTCATGAGACCGCTTTAAGACATTTACTATAACACGTCTGTCGGTCACACCCCAGTGACCGGCTGATTGTGGTATAAATGGTGCCGTGACCAGGATTGACCCTGGTTAATTACCAGACGGATCTCGTTGCATCTGTGTCGCAGTATAAATTATGCACTATGACCAAGACATATTGTTTCCCAGCATGGAAATAATTTCGACTCTTAAACCCACGGCACAACCAAAAATAACTAGACGAATCGAATAAAAAAAAATGGTCCACGGTCTTTAAAAACGGAAAAAACTATTTCTGGCAAAATTTAAAAAAAAATGGCAGACCAGTACACACGCGCACAAAAAAAAAAAAAAAAAAACGCACTCAAAAAGGAAAATTCAGAACCTGAACAAAAAATTGTCTTGCACCTACAAAAAAAAAACAGTTTACAAAAGATCGATTAAAAAAAAAAGAGTATTGAAAGTAACCCTTCGAAAAAAAAAAAGTAAGAAATGTGTCCCACACAAAAAAAAAAAAAAAAAACAGAGATGAGAAGAAATTGTCTCTAAAATATGCAATATCTCTTTCTCTCTCACGCTTTCTCTCTTTCTGTCTCTCTCCGGATATATATCGATATGTGTGTATATCTATGCATCTTGTTATTACATGAAAAAAAAAAAAAGAAAAAAATCCTTCAAACACGAAGCTCGAAAAATAAATTTAAAAAAAAAAAAAGGAAAGAAAATAAAGGATACCTAACATTTTTTATCTGATCTTTATTTCAGGTTTATAAAGATATAGGACTTTTTAAAAAATTGCTTTTGACTTTGCAAGTGTTAGATTTAGATTTGAAAAAAATAGAACTTTTACATTACATTTTATTCCATGAACAGTTGATGTGTTTTTTTTTCGGGTTAGATTAGCAGTTAATGCCGAAACATATGTGGTTTTTTTGATTTGATTATGTTTTTTTTTATTAATTTTGATTTGTCTGTTTAAAAAAAAGGAAAGAAAAAATGGATTGCTAAAAATGTGGATTACATAATGTGAACGTTTTTTTTTGTGTGAGAATGCCTTTAACAAAATTGTTCAAAATAAGATTGTTTTTCTATTTAGTTAATTGTTTTAAACTCGTAGAAATGTTTAATGTCTACCTGTCACTCATTTGTTTGAAACAATGGCCGCACATAGGAAGGAAGCGAAGATGACCTCGTCATGGTGTTTGTGAGGGTGTTGAGGGATGGGTGGTGGAACAATGCGACCTGCCTCTGTTTCTCTTCCTCTCTTTCACCACCTCTCGTGTTGTCTACCATTCTTTCACCCTCTGCAAGCTTTTTTGGGGACGAGAGAGTGACTTTTAAAATCGAAGAGTTTTTTTTGTGAGATTACGTAATAGTGTTATGGGGGTGGTAGGGTGTGTAATGGCATCGCTCTGTCTCTATCCCCTTCTTTCCCCCTCATTCTCTCTCTCTACTCTTGTGTTTTAATGATTGTATAGCTAAACCCCCATGGCTGATTGCAGGAGGGCATATAATAACGAATTAACTTGGAGTTTTTTAAATTTTTCTACCAAGTTTAAAGAACAAAATTATTTATGCTTCGTTAAATTACATTAAATGATGTCTTCAATTGGTTTTTATTAAAAATAAAAACTGAGACGATTATTCAAACAGCACTTAAAGTACTTTTTTTGAAGTCTTCGAGTGTTTGGAAAAGCCAACTGTTACATGATTACGTTAATTTTTTAAGAGTTCTCTGAGATGTTCATAGTTTTTCTTAAAGAAAAATTACGCTATTACATTTCGAATATTCTCTGAATTTTTAATAATTTCTAAGGAAATATTGTTTGACTAACGAAAGAGATTTTCCTGAACTCTAGATGATTTTAAGGAAGAATTATTCGAGCAAATTCTTTAATTGAAGGTTTATTTGAAATTGGACCGTATGATAGGGGTCCCTGAAATATTGACTGAGGAGTATATACGTAAAATTGAATTAATTATTAAGAAAAAAAAAAAAGATTTCCTCAGTCTAGAAAGATCTCTCTTTAATTGAAACTTTAATTTTTTCGAGCTGTTAACTATACAGAACTGGTCGTTAACTAATGTGACTCCCAGGTGTGGCGGGAGTTTATTAGTTCGAAATAATCCTTGTGAGTGAGTTTAGGAAAAGAATTGCTTTTAAATGATAAAATAATTACTTGGAAAATAAAGTTAATTAACATGAAAAGTTTCTGAATTCGAAATGACCTGGATAATGGTCTAAAAGAAGAAATGATTTTTAAGAATCAATTAAATAACTGTAAATGTACACTGAATTTTAAAAATAATAATTACGAAATGAAAAATTTGGGATGTTTCTGAATCTCATTGTGAAGGGTGAATTGATTCAAAATGAATTTTCTATGATCTTTTCGGAAGATTAATTTTAATAATGAACCAAATGTTTGGAATAATTTTTGAATTGTATTACGAAAAATGGGTCTATTCGAAGTTTATGACCTTTTGAGAAGATTGGTTTTTATAATAATAAATGACTTACTTTGGAAAGAAGTTAACTAACATAAATTGATTTTAACGATGAACCAAAATACTTGAAATAATTTTTAAATTTTGGAATTAAATTTTAATGATCTTTTGTAAATCAAGTTTTGAAAAAATACATATACTTTTTAAATGTACCCTGAAATTTGGGAAAAAGTTAATTATGAATGTAATGACTGAAATGCGTTTGCATTGTGTAAACAAATTCTAATTGTGACCGAGGTGCTCTGAAATGATTTTTTAAAAATGTTTTCTTTTTAAGAAAAAAAATTGTTAACACCCTATTTCATTGATTTAATGTATACCAGGTTTCTGAATTGTTTATTTTTGGAAATTTTTTCCCCCCTAATTGAGTATTCTAACTCATGAAGGCTGAGTGCCCTTCTTAATTAATTCTTTATATAATTAATAAATATTCCGTGGTGGATAGTTTTTATTGGTCGCTCGGCGGCAGACTCCTTGCTCTAACAGAATTAATTGGATTAGAACCTCTGAAGACCAAGGTTTTACTAAATCCATATAGGTCGGCGTGATGAGGTCACGTAACCCCGACTTATTAAAAAAATATTATACTGGTTGCTTAAAAAAGTGTAAATCCAGTTACTCCATTGCCTCGATGGAGGGCGAGGATGATTACCCTCTCTGGTATTTGAAGCAGTATACCAGTCTACCAGGAGCCTGGTGGAAAAAGATAACTTGCTTCACTGAAAATACATTATACTGGTTGCTGAAGAGAGCGTAAGTCCAGTAACTGAAGTAATAACTTGGAATACATATAGGTCGGCGTGATGAGGTCACGTAACTCCGACTTGGTTAAAATACATTATACTGGTTGCTGAAGGGAGCGTAAATCCAGTTACGGAAATAATGTTATGCAGACTAAATTAAAAAAAACGTATAGGTCGGCGTGATAAACTCACGTAGAATCCGGCTTAGTGAAATACGTATAGGTCGGCGTGATAAACTCACGTAGAATCCGGCTTAGTCAACTACGTATAGGTCGGCGTGATGAACTCACGTAAAATCCGGCTTTGTTAAAAAAATATTATACTGGTTGCTTAACAAAGTGTAAATCCAGTAACTGAAATCGTGATGCCATTGCCTCGATGGAGGGCGAGGATGATTACCCTCTCTGGTATTTGAAGCAGTATACCAGCCTACCAGGAGCCTGGTGGAAAAGATAACTTGCTTCACTGAGTTCCTGATGGAACGTAGAGCATGGAGACATTGATTGCTGACGGCCGGTTGACGCACCATTCACGGAAAATTATGGACTTCTGAAATTTATGAATGCTCATAAATTTCGGATAGCATAGGGAGGGATGTGGCACTATTTCATTGTGCCACTGTTTCTAACACACTCTGCAGCATGGACGGGTGGTAAATTGTCCATGAGCGTAGAGATACAAAGAAACCCCTTCCCATAATCCCCTTGCTATCTTTCTGTCTCTTTCCTGCACGACCACCATGATGTGAGGACGCATAGACTGTCTCTCCGTGAATGAGGGGGGGCCACCCCCTCCCTCAACGCTAGTTAGGGTAGGTTAGTTAGCTTTGAAAAGCCTACTGTAAAAATTAATTGTAAATTGTTTTTTTTGTAATATATATTGTATCTCTAATGTAAAATAAAATAGTTAGTTATACCTTTGTATATTACAATTGTGTCGCGTGTCATTTTTCTTGTGTCTGCCATGAATGCCTTCATAAATGTCTGAAGTCGAAAGGCGGCCCTGAGGACAAAGAGATGAAGATTCCCACCAGAATGCCACCAGGGTGAAGAGATCATCTTGAGAAAGGAAAGGAGCCACACCCAAAACCAACATCTCAGGTATGATTTTCTTCTTACTACACAGACCCTAATGACTGGCCCATCTTCATGTCTTCCCGAGACCGCTTTAAGACATTTACTATAACACGTCTGTCGGTCACACCTCAGTGACCGGCTGATAGTGGTATACGTACATTGACACAAATAATTAACCCATAGAACACTATGAGAGCATAATTCTTACTCGAATACATCCATGAGTTTATCAACTTCAATCTAATGCGGACAAGTGAACATACCCCCTAAACTGGAAACTAACACAACTCTAAAACAAAAGTCTTGCATTAATGTCCAGAGCCATCATGTCTTCGACTACGTCTGCAGGCCAAGTATAAATACAGCTGATTTTTGATAACCAGGCAGAATAGGCTAGATCACCAAGCAGTGAGAGTGTCGACTGAAGCTACCACCGCCAGCTCAAGCCACAGCACTAGCAGCCAACCATCGCCGACATCACCTAAGACAACATCAGCAGTAGCCCTAGCTACAACACCAGCAGCAGCCAGCCATCGCTGACATCACCTAAGACAAGTTCACCTAGGATAGCATCAGTGGTATCGCAAGCCACCGCATCAGCAGCAGCCAGCCGTCGTCAACCTCACCCCAAATGACACCCGCAACAGTTATCCAGACTACCCTCGTTCTCAACTGATTCCCAGAGCTTGCTGGTGGACCACCATTCTTATTCCAAACACCTGATTGACGTCCTCGTCACTACTGCCACCATCACTAGCACATCCTGACAATATCAACAGCGTCTACCACAATCGTATTGACCCTCAATAACAGTCTAAATTACATTTCTTTGTTTGTCCTTCTTGCTTCCTACGCTCATTTTGTAATATAAAAATGATGATCATGATGGTGGTGGTGGTGGTGGTGGTGGTGGTGGTGGTGATGATGATGATGATGATGAATTTTCAAATGAAATCAAAGGCAAATCGTGGTAGTGGTTGTAACCTAATGAGTCATCTGTTCGTTTAATAGCCTTTGATATTCCCATGGTGATTGCCTATCTTTATGACAAAATTAGTTGAAATTAGTTGACCTGTCATTTCCAACCTTATATCAAGCAACCGGCATAAACTGACCAAAGAACATCTATTCTACTAGTATTGACTAGACCCTCAGAACCTAGATAGTTTGTCTAATATATATATATATATATATATATATATATATATATATATATATATATATATATGTATAAAGAGAGAGAGAGAGCGAGAGAGAGACAGATAGATAGATATTAGCTGCGATAAATGGATGTGGGAATAACAAAGAATGTGATTGGCTAACTAGCAAATTCAGCTCCACATAAATAAATAAAAACATTTGGCAATATTAATTCCATGCAGTAGCGTGACGAATCCACACAAGGATGAAATGCAAAAAAATTCTGCGTAGCTTAATTGGCATATGTATGTTCAAAACTTACTATACATATATAAATGGAAATGTATGTTTCTTACTAATCTATAATTAGAAAAACTACTGAACCGATTGACTAGACATTTTGCTATAGTGTCTTTTTTTATCTAATCCAAACATGTTTTTATATATTTAAGATAAAAAATATTACAATATAAAAAACTTTTTTTTTTTTTCAAAATCGTTTCTTCTTTGCAGAAGTTGATTATTTTGAACGCAACAAAAACTTGTTTTTATTTCATCATTTGTTTCTTCGCAGTTGTTTTACTATTTTGGTAATACACTAATACGGTTTATTTTCGTATATTTATTATCAAATAATAATTTTAAAAAATGCCTATATCCTGACAAATGCCGAAAAATATCGTTTGTGATTTTACTGTTAGTATTAGTCAAGTGCATAAGAAACATTTTTACTAATCGTGTATATCCCAAAATATTCGTTGTTTTATTGGTCAGTATATTTTTTTTAAATGTTAAACTAACAAATATATTCGTTTATACTTCTATACAATTATATTACAACATAAAAAATGAATTATTCTTTAAAAATATATTTTTAAAGTTGCAATATAATTGTACTAGCGGGGGTACCCGGCGTTGCCCGAGTGTTTGTTTCCGGGACGGAGGGGGGGGAGTTTTAAAAAATGTTATGGTAGGTAAGTAGGAAGGATCAAACCCGGAGTCATGAGTAAAAGTAGGAAAATAAAGTGTGAAAAAAAACAAAAAAAACATCTGCAACGTTAACAGTTCGGCCACCAAGAAAAGTCCATTCCAGTTGTTTAGGAAAAAAAAAAAAAAAACGACTACGGTAGGTCGGCGCGAACGTGAAAATGTAATGTGAATTGTCCAGCACGCTAACCACTACGCCACAGAGCACTGCAGCTTAGTTTAGTGATTTTAAATAACTTCACATGAAAGAACTACGAAGCCAAACCAGTGTTCTCTTCTCAACTGTTCCTTGTGAACGATCCCCAAACGGTGTTAAGTGGTGGCAGGGGGAGGAGGAATTTATTAGAGAGAAAATATTTTACCACTTCCATTGATCTTAACCGATTTTGGCCGTGACTTCTCAGCAGAAAAAGTATAGAAATCTAAGATTATCGAGGAATTTGAGAAATAATAAGCCTATAACACACCTCAGATATTGTTCTGCCGTTTGTGCATATTATATTTGCATGAAATATCTTGATTTTTAATCCTATTAATGTCAAAATCAGACGGGAAAAAATGAGTTCATTTTATTTATATAGAGATAAGAAGTAGAAACAAATAGCGGTTATTGAAAAATGAACGTGAAATAATGTAATGTTTAGTTGCAAATTTACTGTTTTTCTCCCTCGCTCTCTCTCTATCTCTCTCTCCATCCATCTTTTTTTCTCTCTCACTCCCTCTCTCTCTCTCTCTCTCTCTCTCTCTCCCTTTCTATCTCTATTTCCCTATCTTTCTCTCTGTCTGTATCTCTCTATCTTCCTCTTCATCTTCCTCTCTCTCTCTGGTCCTCTCTCTTTCTCACTCCCACTATACCTCTCCCACTCTTTCTCTCTCTCCCGCCCCCTCTCTTGCTCTTTCTCTATATCTCAATTCTGATAACTCTCTCTCTTTCTCTATTTCCCTCCCTATCTATCCCTCTCTCTCTAATCTCTCTCATCTTATTTTAGTCACCTAAATTACTTGCAGTGAGAATAGAAAGTTATTTGAAAATTACTGCTAATTAGAACAGCACTGAGAGAAACTAATTAAATTGATATTGGCAGCCATTCGATCAAAAAAAGACATAACCTTAGCTTTTGCTTCATCTGGAACAGCCGCGACCATACTATCAGGTGGAAGAACTGCTCATTCTGCTTTGAAATTACCATTAAACATTCAATTTATCGAAACTCCCATGTGCAATATCGCCAAAACATCCAACATGGGAAAAATATTGGAGAAATGCAAACTTATTGTTTGGGATAAATGCACAATGGCACACAGAAAATCACTTGAGGCTCTTGATCGATCCTTGTAAGATTTGCATGACAATGTCAGACCATTCGGGAATGCAGTAATATTGCTTTCGGGAGATTTCAGACAAACATTATCTGTAATTCCTCGATCAACGCTAGCAAATGAAATAAATGTTTGCCTCAAATACTCTACTTTTTGGCACCATGTACAGACGTTAGACTTAACTCAAAATATGAGTGTCCAGTGGCAGAACGATTGATCCACAGAGATATTTTCACATCAATTGTTGGAAATTGGGAATGGAAAATTGCTGGATGATCCAAGTTCTGAACAAATTTTGTTGCCTCATAATTTCTGTAATTTAGTTCCATCAAAAGAAGAGTTGGTAAAAAGGTTTTTTCAGATATTCAAATTAATTATAAAAACTCCAGTTGGCTGAGTGAACAAGCTATTCTTGCAGCTCAAATAAAAATAAAGACGTCCATTAACTTAACGATATTATTCAGTTTAAAATTTCAAGTGAAATAGTCACATACAAGTCCGTCGACACTTTTGTGGAAGCAGATGAAGTGGTTAATTATCCAATAGGATTTTTGAATGTACTAGATTTGCCAGGTCGATTTCTATTTTGATGAGAATTGGCAGAAAATTGGTAATCCATATTTTAACATAGTATAAATTGAACTGGACAATTTTTAACATAGTAAATTGAACTGAAAAATCTTTAACATAGTAAATTGAACTGAACAATTTTTAACATAGTAAATTGAACTGAACAATTTTTAACATAGTAAATTGAACTGAACAATTTTTAACATAGTAAATTGAACTGAACAATTTTTAACATAGTAAATTGAACTGAACAATTTTTAACATAGTAAATTGAACGATTTAAATGTAAAATCTATTTAAACTGAACAATTTTTAACATAGTAAACTAAACTGAACAATTTCGACCGTAGTAATTTGAACAGATGAATTTTTAACATAGTAAATGAAACTGATTAATTTTAAACAGTGTACATTAAACTGATTAATTTTTAGCATAGTAAATTCAACTGATAAACTTTTAACAAAGTAAATTGGACTGATCAATTTCTACATAAAGTGTACTGATAAATTTTTTACATACTAAAATTGAAATGATCAGTTTTTAAGACGATAAATTGAACTGATAAATTTTTTACATACTAAAATTGAAATGATCAGTTTTTAAGACGATAAATTGAACTGATAAATTTTTTACATACTAAAATTGAAATGATCAGTTTTTAAGACGATAAATTGAACTGATAAATTTTTTACATACTAAAATTGAAATGATCAGTTTTTAAGACGATAAATTGAACTGATATATTTTTTACATACTAAAATTGAAATGATCAGTTTTTAAGACGATAAATTGAACTGATAAATTTTTTACATACTAAAATTGAAATGATCAGTTTTTAAGACGATAAATTGAACTGATAAATTTTTTACATACTAAAATTGAAATGATCAGTTTTTAAGACGATAAATTGAACTGATATATTTTTTACATACTAAAATTGAAATGATCAGTTTTTAAGACGATAAATTGAACTGATATATTTTTTACATACTAAAATTGAAATGATCAGTTTTTAAGACGATAAATTGAACTGATAAATTTTTTACATACTAAAATTGAAATGATCAGTTTTTAAGACGATAAATTGAACTGATATATTTTTTACATACTAAAATTGAAATGATCAGTTTTTAAGACGATAAATTGAACTGATAAATTTTTTACATACTAAAATTGAAATGATCAGTTTTTAAGACGATAAATTGAACTGATATATTTTTTACATACTAAAATTGAAATGATCAGTTTTTAAGACGATAAATTGAACTGATAAATTTTTTACATACTAAAATTGAAATGATCAGTTTTTAAGACGATAAATTGAACTGATATATTTTTTACATACTAAAATTGAAATGATCAGTTTTTAAGACGATAAATTGAACTGATAAATTTTTTACATACTAAAATTGAAATGATCAGTTTTTAAGACGATAAATTGAACTGATAAATTTTTTACATACTAAAATTGAAATGATCAGTTTTTAAGACGATAAATTGAACTGATATATTTTTTACATACTAAAATTGAAATGATCAGTTTTTAAGACGATAAATTGAACTGATAAATTTTTTACATACTAAAATTGAAATGATCAGTTTTTAAGACGATAAATTGAACTGATAAATTTTTTACATACTAAAATTGAAATGATCAGTTTTTAAGACGATAAATTGAACTGATATATTTTTTACATACTAAAATTGAAATGATCAGTTTTTAAGACGATAAATTGAACTGATAAATTTTTTACATACTAAAATTGAAATGATCAGTTTTTAAGACGATAAATTGAACTGATATATATTTAACATAGTAAAATGAACTGATCAATTTAAAACATTGTAAATTAGACTAAGCAATTTTTAACAAAGTAAATTGAACTGATCAACTTTTAACTGAGTAAATTGAACTGATTAATTTTTAACATAGTAAATTAAACAGATAATCTTTTCACAGTAAATTGAACTGACTAATTTTTTTACATAGTAAATTGATCTGATTAGTTTTTAACAATAAATTGGACTGATAAATGTTTAACATAGTAAATTCAACTGATAAATTGTTAGCATAGTAAACTGAACGGATCAATTTTGAACATAGTTAATTGAATGGATCAATTTTTAAAATAGTAAATTGAACTGATGAATGTTTAACATAGTAAATGCAACTGATCCGTTTTTAACATAATTGAACTGAACAATTTTTAACTCAGTAAATTGAGCCGATTAATTTTAACATAGTAAATTGAACTGAATAATTTTTAACATAATAAATTTAATTGATCAATTTTTAACAGAGTAAAAAAATAATGTGTAAATGAATGTGTGTGTGCATGCGTGCGTGCATGAATATGTGCGTGTGCGTGCGTGAATATGTGTGGGTGCGCGCGCGTGCGTCTGTGCACGCGCATGAAAGTGTGCATTCGAATACATGGGGTGAGCGATTTGGTAGGATAAATAAACACATCATTACTGATAAACCTTTATTTTATATTCTAGAAGCTAATACCAGAAACGGCTAAAATCCAAACATTAAAATGATACGATTACAAAAAAAAAAGTTTCTTTAATGTCCTATTCGTTGGTTAATTTACAACAGCTGTGATAAATAAAAAATAAAGAATAAAATAAAAATGAATAAATGGCTAAAAGGAATTGTAAGCCAATGCCAGCAACAAACTAAACAAAGGAAACAGGTAAGTACAACAGCTGGTCATATCTATCTTTCGCAATATACCTGTGCTATTATGTTCCACCAGGCAACTTGGAGCTCAATGGAAATGATAAATTCAATCGATACTTTCAAAGAATTGTCAGAGGGGGGGGGGGGTGAGTAGTATACAAGACAGTGAAATAAAATAGGACAGGGTATGACTATGGTAGAGTAATACACAGAATTGCTCACAAAAGAATTTTTTATATATTTTTTTACACACTTTTTGTGAATCTAAGAATTTTGAGATTATATATATATATATATATAAATTGTACAGTTATAAATTGTATACTACTCACCCCCCCTCCCCTCTTTTCCTGAGGCGGTGTTCGTTGAACTTTTGGAACTTGCTACTAAGTCAGTTTCCTTTAGTTTCAACGATGTGATGCATCGCCAGTTCGACGGTATATCGATGGGATCACCCCATGGCCCAACTTTGGCCAATATTTTTGTGGGTTTTTTAGAACAGACGTTGTTTGACAAGTGCCCTAGACAAGCATTTTACATGCGTTATGTTGACGACACTTTTTCTTGTTTCACAACGCATGATGAAGCTGTGTCCTTTTTCCACTTATTAAATAATTTACACCCTTCTCTCAACTTTACGATGGAGGTGGAAAAAGATAATTCCCTTCCTTTCCTAGATGTGTTAGTTTCTAAACGTGGGCTTTCCTTTATGACATCTATTTATAGAAAACCCACTTTCACTGGTCTTTATCTTAGTTGGGATTCTTTTGCACCCACAACCAGGAAACTAAATCTTATTAGAAACTTAACCCATCGGGCACTTGCTATTTGTTCCCCACCTTTTATTGATGTGGAAATTGAAAACATTAAAAGGATTTTTATTACTAATGGATATCCACCTCCATTAGTTAACTTAGTTATTAATAAAAAAATTCAATCCTTTTCTGAGCTATCAAAATACGGTTCATGTAGATTTCCGGTATACCTTAAGTTACCCTGGATTGGACTTGAAGGCCAACTTATTTGCGATAAGATTTCCTCTCTGGTGTCTTCTAATTTTGGTGCTCTATCGCTCCGTATTGCCTTTTCCACAAAAACCGCCTTTCCCTCATTTCGTAAGGATGTCTTGCCTATCTCCCAAACAAGTAATATTATTTATAAATTTCAATGTCGGTGTGATGCCGTCTATATAGGTAAGACGACCCAGCGTCTTCAGGTCAGAATCGCCCAACATGTTCCCCGTTTCATCCGAGATCATCAACCTACTACCAGAAAATCTCAACTGATAGAATCGTCCATCGGCCAACACTTGGTCGATAAAAAGGAGTGCGGTCTTGTTTTCTCTCCGGAGTGTTTTTCTGTTTTGTACTGAGGACGCACAAAGTTCCACCTGTCTGCCCTCGAAGCACTTGCCATCATTGCTAACCCCCCTACTTTGTGCAAGCAGAGAAACCTCCGGCTTCAATTAGAATTATTTGGGTAGTCAAGTTTTTTTTTTTTTTCTTTCCTCTTAACCTCCTCTCCGCTCTTATTCCATACCACTACCAAATATTCTAAAAAAATAATAATTTTCAGACTTATGACCCTTGAAAATGTTAGTCTGAACGAAAAGCGCTTTAGGTGTATTTTAACGATCGTTTTTAATCGACTTATTTATTTTATTGAATTGTACATATAACTTGCCCCATTATATATATATTTTTTTTTCTTTTCCTCACCCCGGTTTCCATTTTTTTAGTTGATTGAATTTACACGATGGTTCACTTCTTTATAATTAATATATATATATATATATATATATATATATATATATATATATATATATATATATATACTAGCAATTCAGCCCGGCTTTGCTCAGGCCCTATGTACTGTTCGTAACTTTATGTACACACACACACACACACACACACACACACACACACACACACACACACACACACACACACACACATATATCTGTGTATCTATGTGTCTGTGTGTGTACATTTCCCTACGCAATAACTCTGTCAATTTTAAGTCTACAGACTCGAAATTTGATATACAGGGTACTGAGATTTGGGAAAATCGATGTGATCAGTTTTCGACCAGAAATTTGGCGATTAAGAGGTCAAAGTTCAACGACATTCTGATACAAAATCCACGTAAGAACACTGGCAGGCACATAAAGTACGTTCATGTGAAATTTCATAAAAATCGGCACAACCATTTTAGAGTATATAGGGAACGAACTCTCTCACACATACACACACAAAGTTTCTTTTATATAATAGTAGAGATTTTGATGGGAAAACGAATCTACATATATTTAAAGCAACCTTAGAAAATGGTCTCCATCAGTTTAAATGGCTGCATCTTAAGTATCGATCTATTCTCGGTTTCATTGTTTCATTAAACTGTTTTGTTCATTATTTTCGTTTGATATAGGGGTTTTTTTTCTGCGAGAAGCTATTTCCATTATTCCACATGATATTCAGTCTATTGTCTTTATCGATATGAATAATAGATGAAAAGGTTTGTACGTATTAAAACAATGTCGTCATTTCCTATTAGATAAAAAATAACAAAAAGGAATGCATATTTCCAAAGTAATGTACAGTAATTTCTATGTTTCTGATTTTTTTTTTAAATTTTTTTTTTTAGTTAAGGATTGATAATTTGTATTATTTGGATTATTCGGTCTACTGCTCTCATCTTTCTTGTTATTCTCACAATATTTCGGCTGATGTAACCTCCGATCTTCTTAAGGCATATCTTGTCAAATTCAGTAATCTTTCTGTCAAACTCAGGAATCTGGACGAAATTTTGAAAGGGAACCTTTTATTTAATCCACTGGAAGTAGCATTTTGTCGTTCCATCAGCCATGTAATCTTCTTTAGGTGTATCTTATCCAACTCGGGAATCTTTCTCAAGCATCCATGGCATAGTGGATAAAGTAGTTGGTAAAATTCTGTTGTAAGTTACATTCTTCTGGAGGTTGATGGTTCAGTCCTAAGTGTGGGCAACACTCAAAATACAATTGTGAATTACTTAAGCTAATGGCTAATGAAATGAGAGCATACTACCCCCAAATAAAGGTTTCATTCGAAATTTTGTGTAGATTCCCGAGTTTGACAAAATACACCTGGAGAAAGTCGGAGGTTACATCGACCAAAACTCTGTAAGAATAAGACTAGTAGTCGAGGAATTGGCGGAGTTGGCGGGCAAAATAATGAAAGTAGCGGTTTCCGTAGCCCTGGTGCATGTACAGGCCTCAAAAGATTCCTTTCCCAAAACCTCAGGCTCCTCTACAGATATCCGTGAAGAACTGGAGAGACAAGCCCAACTAATCGAAAACCTGAGTGACCAGATTTGCGATATGGAGCTCAGACCAAGTAGATACACGCGTCCGAGCGGACAGGACCGTTCTTGGCAATGAAATAACAGTCAAAATGGTGACAGGCTGTGTCATTTCCATGTGCATTACAGCGAAAAGGTTTTCCGATGCTGCAAGCCTTGCTCTTTCATGAAGAACGATAAGCAAGCGGGAAACGGCCAGACCAGGCGGTAGGGGCGACCGATACCCCTGGCAGAAACCACATTTGTCGCACCTTTTATGTCACGGACAAGAACACTGGTACACGATTCCTCGTTGATACCGGTACAGAAGTTAGTATGATCCTCAAGGAACTAGTGAAAGAGAAACGACCCCAGTCGACTTTCTGTCTACAAGCTGTGAATCACTACTCTATTCCGACCTTTGGAGAGAAATCATTAACATTAAACCTGGGATTCCAACGCACCTTCCAATGGATTTTTACTATCGCGTAGCTGCCCGTTCCAATTTTGGGAGCAGATTTCTTGCATCATTTTGGCATACTTGTGGATGTCAAGCACGGCAAATTAATCAACAATAGCACTGGACTTACCGTGCAAGAGAAGATTAATAGAATGATGGAGATAAGCCCGGTCATATTGAAGGATGCTACACACTCGTACACAGACCTCTTAAGGAACTTTCCTGATATAACTCATCCTGTTTTTAGTAATGACAGGGTTACACATGATGTTACCCACCACATCCAGACCAAAGGACCTCCTGTGAGCGCGTGCCCGCGCAGACTCAAACCTGATCATCTGAAAGTCGCCAAGAATTTCAGCACATGTTGGACTTGGGTATTATTTGACCCTCCGACAGTAATTGGTCATCACCACTCCACATGGTGCCCAAAAAGTCAGCAGGCGACTGGCGCCCTTGTGGGGATTATCAAGCACTCAACAGTCGCACGACTCCGGATAATTACCCCATTCCTCACCTCCAGGATTTCTCAAACTCTCTCCATGGTAAATCAATATTCTCCAAGATCGATCTCGTCCGTGCATACAATCAGATTCCTGTGGACCCTGAAGATATCCCCAAAACTGCCATTACTACCCCATTTGGACTCTTCGAGTTTCTATGAATGCCCTTTGGACTGAGAAATGAGGACCAGTCTTTCCAGCGATTTATAGACAGTCTTACATGGATTACCGTTCGTTTATGCATACATTGATGATCTACTCGTAGCGAGATCATCCAAGAGCGAACATCTACAGCAATTGTTCCACAGATTGTCGGAATACGGTGTTATCATCCACCCCAGCAAGTGTGAGTTTGGGTCTCTTCACTTTCCTGGGACATTTAATTGATTCAGAGGGTATCTGCCCTCTGCCGGAAAAAGTCCAATCCATTGTTGATTAACCGCCTCCCACTTCCCTTCGTAAACTTCGGGAATTCCGCGTGTTGATAAATTTTTACAGGCGTTTCGTTCCTCACTGTGCCAAAATCGCATAGCCCTTAACGGATGTACTCAGGAACAAAAAGAAAAAAATGAGGCAATCACCTTGAATGAACTAGAATTACACTCCTTCAACAAAGTAAAAGAAGCGTTAACAGCTGCGACAATGTTGGTTTTTCCCCACCCGCATGCATCCCTAGCCCTGTCAGTAGACGCATCTGATGTGGCCATTGGAGGGGTATTACAGCAGTTCGTAGACAACACGTGACAACCACTATCATTTTCTCCAGGCGACTTCAGAATGCTGAGACCAAATATAGTACCTTTGGCAGAAAACCTTTAGCCGCTTATTGTGCGGTCAAACATTTTCGCTACATGCTAGAAGGATCCAACTTCACTCTCTTTACGGACCATCACCGCTATCAACCGCCTTACTCGCCAAACCCGGCAAGCATTCACCCAAAGAAGCTCGTCATTTGGACTACATTTCTCAATTTACTTCAGACATCAAATACATCAAAGGCACTGAGAACATTGTCGCTGACACATTACCATGCATGTACATTGATGCCATTCAGCCTACTGATAGTATCGATCTCAAACAGATCGCCACCGACCAAAGGAATGATGAAGAGTTAAGTAACTTGCTACATTCTGAAAACCTATTGTTCAAACAGGTTCCCATACCCTCTTCTAGCGAATTGATTTGGTGTGATACCTCAACCGGACATGAGCACCGGTATGTTCCTCTCAAACATAGGTGAGCCATTTTCTCTCATCTGCACAACCTATCGCATCCTGGCATCCGCTCTACACAGAAGTTGGTGATGCCTCGTTTTATATGGACAGCCATCAATCGAGATATACGCGAATGGACCAGGAGTTGCATCCCTTGCCAAAAGACTAAAATTCATAGGCACATTAAAAGCCCACTTTTGGCCTTCTCAACCCCTGAAGCTCGTCCATATAGACTTAGTGGGCCCACTCCCACCCTCCAGAGACTGTACACATCTGTTGACTTGCATTGACAGGTTTTCGAGATGGCCTGAAGCCATACCCATTAAAGATACCTCTGCTGAAACTGTGGCCCAAGCACTTATCACACACTGGATAGCTCATTACGAGGTGCTTAATACCATTACAACCGACAGCGGTAGACAATTTGACTCTTACCTCTTTTCAGAACTGTCTCATCTGCTCGGATGTAAACACATACACACTACTTCATACCATCTGGCAGCAAATGGCATGATTGAGCGCTTTCACAGGCAATTGAAAGCAGCCTTGAATTCATACTCCGACCCTAACAGATGGATGGAATACCTTCCCTTCGTTATCCTAGGTATTAGGTCCACCATCAAAACAGACATCAGTCTGACTCCAGCTGAAACGGTCTATGGAGCCTCACTGATCCTGTCTGGACAGATGGTCGCACCAACCACCCCTGAATGCATGCCAGACCCAGCAAGTTACACCTCCCGTGTAAAGGAATATATGGCAAAACCTCAACATCGTGCCAAGGGCACAAGATGTAAACACACATGTTCCCAAGGACATGAACTCATGGACCCACCTGTTCGGCCAGAATAGTGGCGTGACTACCCGTCTTCAGTCACCGTACTCCTGCCCTTACAAGGTACTGAAGAGATACCCAAAGTTCTTCATAATTGGGATTAACGGCAGACATGATTCGGTCAGTGTTGATCACCTAAAGAAAGCGATTTTTGACGACGATGTCGTACTCATGCAGAAACGAAAGACTACGGTCCTTTTTGACAACCCTGACTCATCGAGCGCGACCATTTCTATGAGATCAGGTAGATGCATCCAGCGCCCACACCGATTTGCTATTTACACTCAGTGACATTCTGTTGTCTCTTTATCGACATACTGTCTAGTAGGGGGTAGTGTAGTGTCTACCCCGGAGCTAAATTTTGATGGGGAACTTTTTGATGTGTCACCGTTTCCGAAGAGCTTCTATAAAAAGGACAAAAGAAACTGTTGCACAAAATCTGAGTTGTCACCCTTCCTCTTTTTCTGCCAGACCGTCGATGAGGTGAGACGTGCTTTTCACCACTGCGGACTTTCGCACGCGCTCGATATACACCAAAGACACTACGATAGTTCTCCCAAATGAAACCAACTGTCTTCATAAAGAAAAACATTTAATTTCTGTTTTCTCTTCGAATGTTACACCAAAAAGGAACATTTACCCAGTCAATAAGGATTTCTCCTTTTTCAATAAGCACTAAAAAAAAAACCCAAAAAAAACCACATGAGTGTAACCCAAAGAAACGATAAATAAATTTACACTTCCTTTAATAAGCCAAGTCTGAATATTTGTTTTAATTCATTTTTCTAGAAAATTATTTTAAGGGAGCTGTTTGGCATTTTTGTCTGGCGAGCGGCTCGCTTCAGAATGGATAAAATTAATATTTTACTAACTTCCCCTCCTTACGAAAATTAAAATCAGGATATAATGACACCTTTGTATAAACTAAATTAAACTAAATATATCATATGTTACATTATGCCTACTTCTACCTTACAACAGAGTCCGAAAATTAATATGGTTTATTAATTCAGTTCACCCTGTATATACAAAATATAAAAACATATACACATACCTATCTTTATATAAATAGATTTGTTCTCTGTTTTGGGGGAAAAATACTGCTCCTATTCACTCTATTTCTTACCATTTATCAATCCATTCACTATGCAAGCAAACTATCAAGCAAAATTATCATAATTTTTGTATGACATAAAAATGTTACGACCTTATGAAAAAAGATAATGAGTGTGAGAGAAAAAACAGGTGATGCATAACACAAAAGACCAAGCAGAAAAACAAGTAGGTTAAGATTCGGAAACTTTACCATGATTGCCTGGGGCTGTCATATATGCAATATAACTTGCATAATCTTCAATGATGTCCATAAAATCGTCACCAGTCTAAAATGAAAAAAAGCAAAAACACACACACACAAAAAAACATTAAAACATTGGACAAACAGAATAACCGATGAAAAGCAGATTGCAAAATTTAAAAATAAATTCTAAATTTCTTTCAAGAAACTTTCTTAAAAACATATTAGCAACATGTAGGACATTTCAGAAAGAAATTATACTAATTTTCTGCTCTATAATAAGTACCGCCAGTTTCAAATCAACAAGTGGTTAATGCAAGATTGCATCTTCATGACATTCATCAGCCATTGTTGTGCGTTCAATAAAAAAATATTATGCTCTTATTTTGAATTTCATTTTTAATAATAAGCTGGATTTCTTCCCATTGAGTTTAACAAGATTATATATATATATATATATATATATATATATATATATATATATATATATATATATATATATATATATGCATTTATATATATATACATTTATATATATATATATATATACATATATATATATACACATTTATATATATATACATTTATATATATATATATACATTTATATATATATATATATATATACATTTATATACATTTATATATATATACATTTATATACATTTATATATATATATATATATATATATATATATATATATATATATATATATATATATATATATATACTAGGCCAGTTTTGCCTGGTGGGAAAATATGCTAAAATATGATATTTTAATTTGTCCAGATTTCGTATATATTATTATAGAGTCGTAATTTCAAAAGTAAAAAAAAAAAGGATTTGGTTGCCATCAGCTAGAATCGAAATTGAAAACAAAACTGTAGTATTCAAAGCTGGCGGCGTTACCACTGTATCAACATGACACGCATTATGAACTGATTAAAAATTAAAGATTAAAAATAAACTAAGATGAATGTACAAAATATATAACGATTTTTTTTTCATTTAGACTCCTTTTAAACTCTTTAAAAATTATTTTAACTGACTAAAGGCCCATAAAAGAACGGTCCATAAAAAATCCAATCATTTGAGGCCCCTTTGCCACACTGACTTTTAGTTTCGGACCAGATAGAGTTGGAAAATATGGAGACAGACAGACAGAAAGAGATAGTGCCTTTTAGTGTCTGTATATGGATGTGTAGAAATGTAAATATGTATGTATATGTATGTATGCGTATTTGCGCATACGTTAACGTATGTATTAAAAAAACAACCCATTGTAAACTGAAATGAACAAGTCGAAGTATAGCGACTATGAAAATTTTTAATGAACCCTGTACGTGTCAAAAACATGACATCTACACTAACCCTTTCCCTCCCTCTTTCTCCCTCTCTCTCCCTCTCGCTCTCCATCTCTCTCTCTCTCTCTTTCTCTCTCTCATCTACTTAATATACCTTGCTGAACAAGCAAAAAGCAGTTAAAATTTAAAACCTAAAAATTGAAACTCACCCTCCTCTCCTTACGCCCCTCCCTTTTTCCTTTACCATCCTCTCTCCACCTCCCCCTTCCTTTATCCATATATCTCCACCCACGCCTACCTGAATCTGCTACCCTCACACACACAATACAATCTAATGTATCTTAACCTTCAAAACTGAAATATTGTCAATACCCGTCTCCCTTCTCCCTTATTATCTCCTACCTCACCCCCCCCCTTTTATTTTTCGTATTTCTTCTAAAACACTTCTTCCTAATAGTAACAACCACTTCTGTAAGGTCTGACGGAGCTGTTGGATCGTAAACATGGTCTAACATCTGAAACATATGTAACCAAACAGATAAAACGGTAATAAAAAAATAAAACACACACACACACACACACACATATATATATATATATATATATATATATATATATATATATATATATATATTGTTAGTTATCATTCCAAAACCAGAAGATATATTTATTTCGTACTCATAATATTCTATTCATATGTTTATATAGCATGTCTTACACATGTTTTGTTGAATAGCAGAAGTTCACAAAACAACTCATTATAAACAGATATGTGCTCTTTGGAAAAAAAAACAGTTGGAGAGTTTTTTTTCCCCCTTGGAATAGAAAGCACATGGCGAAGCAAAAATGTTAATAAAAAGAAATATACATAAATTCTCATTAATTGTTAGCAGCCTTCACATAAGTTGCTAGCCTACAAAGTCAAGGATGACTTTGTGACTGGGTTAAAATCTCTCGAGCAGCAATAATTATCACTTCCTATACTGATGATTGCCTAAGCATGAAACACTAGTATCTGTAGGTATAAAAATAATAGCTAATATTTATTTGAAAAATATTATAGTTATAAAGCCCCTTTAAGAAATTAAAATTGAGCCCTCTTTAAGGAATTAAAACAAGCGGTCAACTTTAGTGCAAATGCAACGTTTTGCCTTCCGGTCATTGAATACTCTCTGACTGTTAAATATCTATGCCTATCGATTTGACATTTATAGGCATTTAATTTTCTTAAATTCTTGTGTTAATTGCCAGTGTCTTACAATACATTTGCGCGTATTTGTGTGTGTGTGTGTGTGTGTGTGTGTGTGTGTGTGCTTATATGTTTATATATTTGTATGTACATGATTCTAAACTAATTAACCGATCATTAAGAATTTTGGAAAAAAGCTGTCAAGCTTTTAGTTTAATTTAGTTTTATGCAAAGAAGGTGAAAGCCTTTATGAAAATTCAAATATATGATTCCTATGAAATTTTAATAAGTATTAGAGATCAATTAATAAATATACCACAAATTTGAGTTTCTTTAGAGTATTTTAAACTGGTTTTAGGAGGCATAACATTGGCACAAGCTCCCATTTAAAAATTGAAATATTTCAGATTTGCATTAAATCTGATGCATAATCATTAAATATCAATTAAGCAAGAATACCTAACTTTCAATTGCTTCTTAAGACCCCTTAAACTGAAGCCTTAACTGTTAGACATTTTCTAGAATCAAAATCATATAATGGATTTGGAGCAAAATTGGAATAATAAGAATTATATACATAAGGTTAGATATACGCCATAATCACGTTGACACACCGGTTCTTGTTAGATCACTGAAATTGAGCAACGTTGAGCCTGGTCAGTTCCAGATGGGTGTCCATTTTAAAATACCAGGCGTTGTATGTAGGCAAATGTCAACATCTCCCAGCAAGATCTGCAAAAACCTTAAAGTCATTATTTCCTTCAGCTGGGATATACGTGCAACTGGAGACTGCTTGTGAATTTGATATTTCCATGCAACTTCCTCCTTTGAGAGAAGCCGGTTGAATCAGCCTGGAGTTCTTTTAATTTTTTTTTTTTTTTTTTCAAGATATAAGTTTAAGTATCATTTAGGACCTTAGTTTTAATTGTCATAAGGGGAGAAAAAGTTGTTGCAAGATTGTTTTGTTTGGGAAATCAATTTTATCCATTCTGGCGTGGGTATTCTTATAGTATACCTATATGATTATTAAATAAGGAATTTATTAAATATTTACCAACTCATTCTTAAAAAGATACTAAATTTGATTTAAACATTATTTAAATGTTGTACTTAAAAGTATTTTCAGGTTGAATGGACATTTAATTTGCATAAAATATTTAGGGTTAATTTTCAATACGGAACTGGTTTTTATAACCTACAATATACCTGGTGCCACTTGATCAGGCTGTCTGAAGATACCAGCTTCCTGAGCAAAAATGCACCAAACATTGGTGTTATTGTTTCTTCCTTTTCCTTTACAAAAATCAATCATGTTCTGCAAAGCAAAACAAAATTACTCTATAAAACAACCAAACTAAACACTATGAATAAATATTTGAAGAATTTGAAGTATAAAAACTTTTTCAAAAATGACTGGATTCAGTATTAAATAACCTGAAAAGGGTTGATATGCTATAAAATAAAACAACCAAACCAAACACCGTGAATAAATATTTGAAGATATAAAGAACTTGAAGCATAAAATTTTTTACCAAAATGGCCAGATTTGGCATTAAATAACCTAAAAATGGTTGATATGCCATAAGACCAAACAACCAATCAAACCATTCCCCAAAATTATGTATTAGAATTTAAAATTATAACAAATAAAATCATTTTTTAAAAAAAAGTCTGAGGTAAACATATTCTAAAAAAATAAAAATAACTTACTTTTCCTCCCTGACTTTCTAAATCGTATGCAAAATCTCCAACATGAAACATGGCAGAATATTTTCCATTTCTGATTTCGTCGGCAAGAACTGTATGGATGTGAGACTCGACTCCTAAGTCACCAAATAGGATGAAAGAAGGGGACCAATTCTGAAAAATAAGAACAAATATGTATATGTATATAGTATAAATTTCTAGTTATACAACTATTTCGGGTTACATATGTGCATACATGTTTCAGGGGTAGCTGAAGTTTTTTTTTTCAGGCCAAAATCTTAAAGTGAAACTGTAGAAGAATTGGAAGAGAATCACATTTTTAAGTTAGGTTAGATACATACCCATCAGAAGCCACTTACAGAGTGGAACAATAAAATTGTCATCCTTGAAAAGATGACATGATTCCATTTCCGTTTGATGAAAACCAGTTTTCTTTTCTTTTTTTTTTTTTGTTGCAGATCATCTACTAATTGGCCAGTTTTTTACAAATCCCAAGAGCGATAGGAGCCTTCTATCATGTCTGAAAGTGACACAATGTTCAATGAGCAAGATCGAAGATGCACTGCTGTACAACTCAAACTCTCTACTAATCCAAGTTATGACAACAGGACCATTGCCAGCACCCTCAAAATGCAAAGACGGACGTTACAATGCTTGAGAGCACAGCTCAATGAAGTTTCTGATCACGGTTGTGGTCTTTGGTGTGGTTTCAAGTGAGGGCCACATCATGCCACTTCACATTTTGAAAATCAGCTTGAATATCAAGAAAAAAGTGTACCTGGATGTGACTGGTGCAATTAGGTGGTTGGTGGCAAATTCTGGGTGTGGCAACAAAATGTGCCGCCGGGGCACAAGTTCAAAGAGACCCAGGCTTGGCTTCAGAAGGAGTACTATGACTTTGTACTCTTCTCTTACTGCCCCCCCTCCTCCCTTGACCTGAACCCGCTGGGCTACTTCGTTTGGTCATACATTGAGAACATCACCAACATGACCTCCCACAACAGCAAAGCCAGTCTGATCACTGCCATCTGCCGAGTATTCGCTGACCTCCCTCCGGCGCTTGTGGAAAAGGCATGCTCCCAGTCTTGGACCCATATTGATGCTGGAGGCGGCTACATTGAATAGATGTCAGCTCTACTACATAATCAAGTTACCTGAATTGATTTTTTCAATAAAAGTTTTAAAATAAAGCTGTAGTGTTGTTTTCTTTAGGCCAACAAATTTGTAGAATATTAACCAACGTTGGTGCTATTTTTAATTCAAAAACCTTTAATTCTCTATTTGAGATTCGATCTTTGCATTACTAAAAAGAACAAAAAAGGGGAAATCCCTAATAAACTAGATCACTAATTAAATGCATTCCGTTTAATGGACCTTTATGCCAACAAAATTTTTTAGATCAAGTGAAATACATTTTATATATATATATATATATATATATATAAAATATATATATATTTTATATATATATATATATATATATATATATATATATACTAGCATGGGTGCCCGGCGTTGCCTGGTTTTTTGTAGGTGTATGCTGAGCAAAAAACAAAAAAAACAGTAATTTTTTTTTCTTTGACCCCTATTATGACCCCTTAACATTTATTGTTTGGGGCTCAAATCAAGTTATTAAGTTAGATCAATGCCCAAGGAACCTATATCTAAAATGTCAATTGTTTAGTCACAAAATTGTCAGAGGAGTTTGGTAGAGTTCTCAAATGTCAAATCGTTGCATTTTGACCCCTTAACAGCCAGATTTCTGTCCGAAACCCGATCACATCGATTTTCCCAAATCTCAGTACTTTGTATATCAAACTTTGAGTCTGTAGACTAAAAATTGACGGAGTTATTGCGTAGGGAAATGTACACAGACAGACAGGCAAACAGACAGACACGCAGACACGTCCACGTTTTATATATATATATATATATATATATATATATAAATATATATATATATATATATATATATATATATATATATATATATATTCAAGACATAGAAGAACAGTTGTATTTAATAGCGAGCAAACCTTATGGCTAATGATATAATTCTTATACAAATTCTTATAGCTAAATTATATTTCCATTTCCATATAAACTTCATGATTTGCTGTATAAAATTTGATTATCTCGACTTAACTCTTGATCCTATGCTTTAATTTTCGATTTGGTATCTAATCATTGTGCTGATGAAGAGACTGTATTTCAATAAAAATTTGTACTTTCTCAGAAATGATCGCACACCGATTAGTTGTTGATGTTAAATTCTGGCAGCTTACATAAATGATTACTCCTTAAATTATATATTACCTTCTATCTATCTATCTATCTATCTATATATATATATATATATATATATATATATATATATATATATATATATATATATTACCTTATATATATCTATCTATCTATCTATCTATCTATCATTTAAGCGGGTGATGCAAGTTACTTTCTATTGAACGCTTGGCATAAATAAGATTTATTTCTCATCAGACTGTGTAACGGTTAGAATTGACCTCATTTGTTAGAGCGTCCGGAATTGGAATTAAAAGTGACTTTTGTTCTGGGGTTTGAAATCTACGACCGGTTAAAACAGTTATCTTTACACTGGCGATTTTGTAAGATAGAATGAATATGTATGAATATAATAATTAAATATTTATTACGATATATATACTAGCATGGGTGCCCGGCGTTGCCCAGGAGTTTGGAGGTGTATGCTGAGCAAAAAAAAAATAAAATAAAATAAAAATAAACGGTCAATTTTTTAAAACTTTGATCCCTATTATGACCCCTTAAAATTTATTACTTTGGGCTCAAATCAAGTTATTAAGTTAGATTCATCTCCAAGGAACCTATATCTAAAATGTTTTTTTTTTTTTTTTACACGGTGGTCACCACTTATCAAGGCCCGGAAGCCACTCATGGATTCAAGTATTTAGACCCCAAATTGTCGGAGGAGTTTGGTAGAGGTCTCAAAGGTCAAATCCTTGGATTTTGACCCCTTAACAGCCAGATTTCTGGCCGAAAACCGATCACATAGTACACTGTATATAAAATTTCGAGTATGTAGACTGAAAATTAACAGAGTTATTGCGAAGAAAAATGTACACAGACACATAGACAGACAGACACGTTCACCTTTATAGATATACTAGCATTTCGGCCCAGGCGTTGCCCGGGTGTTTGGAGATGTATGCTGAGCAAAAAAAAAAAAAAAAGAAAAGGTAATTTTTTTTAAACTTTGACCCCTATTATGACCCCTTAACATTGTTTTGGGCTCAAATTAAGTCATTAAGTTAGATCCATGTCCAAGGAACCAATATCTAAAATGTCAAGTGTTTAGACCCAACATTATCGGAGGAGTTTGGTAGAGTTCTCAAAGGACAAATCGTTGAACTTTGACCCCTTAACAGCAAAATTTCTGTCCGAAACCCGCTCACATCGATTTTCCCATATCTCAGTACAGTGTATATCAAATTTCGAGTCTGTAGACTAGAAATTGACAGAGTTATTGCATAAGGAAATGTACACAGACAGACAGACAGACAGACAGACAGACACGTTCATTTTTATAGATATACTAGCACGGGTGCCCGGCGTTGCCCGAGTATTTGGAGGTGTATGTTGAGCAAAAAAAAAAAAAGCGGTCAATTTTTTTAACTTTGACCCCTATTATGACCCCTTAAAATTTATTGTTTTGGGTTCAAATTGAGTTATTAAGTTAGATCCATATCTAAGGAACCTGTATCTAAAATTTCAAGTGTTTAGATTCAAAATTGTCGGAGGAGTTTGGTAGAGTTCTCAAAGGTCAAATCGTTGAACTTTGACCCCTTAACAGCCAAATGTCTGGCCAAAAACCGATCCCATAGATTTTCCCAAATCTCAGTACCCTGTATATCAAATTTCGAGTCTGTAGACTGAAAATTAATAGAGTGATGGCGAAAGAAAATGTACACAGACACACAGACAGACAGACAGACAGACAGACACATTCACTTTTATAGATATATGTATATACAGATATATATATATATATATATATATATATATATATATATATATATATTATACATATATATAATCTCTTTCTCTCTCTCTCTCTCTCTCTCTCTATATATATATATATATATATATATATATATATATATATATATATATATATATATACACACCAACTATATCATCTATTTATATATAAACTATAATTTGCGTGTGTGTATATATATATATATATATATATATATATATATATATATATGCTCACTCTATATCTCTCTATAACTGCGATATTTTTAGAATAAATTTTAACAATTATTTTTGTACCTACAGGCACTTACGCAATAATCAGTGTAAGAAGTGATAATTACTGTTGATCAGGAGATTCGAACCTAGTTACAAAATCACCCTTAACTTCATAGGCTAGCATCTTATTTCAAGGTTATGAGTGATCAACACAAGAATTGAAGGAAATCAAATGCCTATAACTGCCAAATCGGTGGGTATACATAGTAAACAATCAGAAACTATTCGACGATCGGAAATCATATATATACACATGTGTGTGTGTGTGTGTGTGTGTGTGTGTGTGTGTGTGTGTGTGTGTGTGTGTGTGTGTGTGTGTGAACCCTCTAATTGACCAGAAAGATATCGGTATTTATACAGGTAATGGACTTATAGTATTTTAGAGCACATTAAGCTGAACTTTTAGACAAAGGTAATACTTTTTAAAAATCTTCATTTTGCTACACAAAAATCAATTTAAAAAAAGTGAATTTTTATATATGATTTTAAATCTGAATAAAGAAACATATAAGTTTTAGAGGAAACAAACTAATAATATCCCACTGAATTCCAATGACGCCTCCAACAATTTTTCAAACTGATGTCTGATTCACTAAGTTATAAACTACTCACAAACTCCAGCAATATTAATATATTTACTTCAAATAAAGAAGAATATAAAGCAGCCTTGAAACAACAGCATATATAATTATAACTGAATACAATATAACAATAATAAACATTCCGGTGATCATTGCAATTAAACAACATTTTCGAAAACAAAAGAATATATAGATTTATGAAGTATCATTATTTTTTTGTTCATACATAAGTAAGCACAGATGTTTGAAATCATCATTAATTTTCCAATATAGTATAAATGATCTCGGAGGTCCTACATAAAACAAATACTTGAGGATATATATATATATAACAAAAATTATATAAAATAATAATAATAATAATAATGATGATGAAATATTAAGGAGAACCTCTTTAATGCATAGACTAACACACATGAACTACAGGTACACTCTGGACATACAGAAACTGCTACAGATGTAAAATACAAAGGAACATCATGAAAACTGGAGCCACTCCAAATAAGTGAGGAGGGTCGAGGACAGAATGACCGAGGAGAGAAAACACTAGCCCAACCCCCGATGGATGAGTGCAAAGAGGACTGGGATCTTGGGGAGGCCTATTGCCACCCAAATTCCAATGAAGACCAATACTCACTGCCAACAAAAACTCAATGGTAGACATCTGTTGCAATAATACAAATTCATCTGTATTAATCCCGGCTTCAAACCAGGAGCTTCAAAGATCAAGGGTTTTCCTAAGGATGTTGGTGGTACCTATAATTGCAGAGGTTTGAAGGCCGCCTAAAACATTGGGGATTTGTAGTTTTTTCAATTGTCATTCCAGACGACTTAATACTACTCCTAGTGTACCAACTACGACTGGGATTATTTGTGTTTTAACCCCGTGTATACACCTTATCTCCAAGGCCAATGGAGCATAATTGCTCCACTTCTCATTCTCCTTCTCTCTCACATTCCTGTCCCAGGGTACTAAGAAGTCTACAATCTGCCAGTTTTTTGAGACCTTGTCAATGACGACCAACTCCGGACGATTATGTTCCAATTGCTTGATCGTTATGACACTTTTGTCCCACCATACCTCTACCTTGCCATCCTCACTTGTTCTCACTTCATCAGGCACCTCTTCAAATCATTTTCCAGCACACTTCACCCCAACCCTCTTACACACCTCCCAATATATCCGAAGTCTGATGCGATTGTGTCTTTTGCAGTACTCTCTCTGGGCCAGTCCACTACACCCTGCTGCAAGGTGCGCAATTGACTCAGAGGTCTTACCACAAATCCGGCATTCTGCAGCAACTTCCTCTCCTAGAACCACTTTTTTTAACAATCGTGTTCCTAATGCCTACTCTTGTGCTGCACAAACAAAAGCTTCAGTACTCTTAGCCAGATACCCAGCTCTAAGCCATTGCCATGATCTTTCATCAGCCACTTCTGCTATATTCTGGAAGAACCTTCCATGCATTTTCTTCCTAGCCAGTTCCTCTGCCCTTTTTCTATCCATACGTTTCACATAATCAGCCTTGGTCTCACATACCTCCACTTCATTGGCCACAACCTTAAGCATCCACTCCTCACTTCTAATCACATGCTCCTTCATCGACATCTCATCGGTTCTAACACAATCTTTTACACTTTTCAATCCTCTCCCACCATCTTTCCTCTTTTGATACAGCCTTGCTACGCTACTTCGAATGTGAAATATACCAAACATTGCTAAAACTTTTCTTGTTTTGATATCCATGGCATGCAACTCCTTGTCAGACCATTCTAAAATTCTTGCACTGTATCTCAAAACACTGACTGCCCATGCATTTACTGCTTTCATTAAATTTCCTCCATACAGTTTCGACTTTGCAATTAGTTTCACTCTTCTAAGATACTCCTTCCTGACTTTTCCCTTCATTTCTCTGTTCATGATGCCTACACCTTCCAGCACTCCCAAAGTCTTATATCCTGTATCTTCTATTTCTTTCATGATTTCTCCATTTGGCAGCACTATTCCATTCGAATGAACCTTTACTCCTCTTTTCATCACCAGCACCGCACATTTACTAATCCCAAACTCCATCCCAATATCTTCTGAGTATGTCCCCACAAGTTCTACCAGTCTCTCCATTTCCTTTTCATTTCTACCGAATATTTTGAAATCATCCATAAACAGTAGATGGTTGATGCGTCTGTCACCAGATCCAAAGTTATACCCCAGTTTTTCTCTCTTCAAGAGGATGCTCAGTGGCATCATTATCATTATAAAAAGAAGTGGCGATAACGAATCTCCTTGAAATATCCCACGTTTCTATAGAAGTCAAAGTTCGAACTTCATCACCACTTCTCCATACATCTGCTCTTTTCACTAGCTCCATTGTCTCAGAGTAAATGATCTCATCTGCCTTAGATCCTTCAAACTCTTTCTCATTACTTCCCCTAACCATAGGATTCCATACCTCCTCAGTTGTCTGCCTCCCATCATCGCTTACATTTCCCTTCTGCACTTCCACTCTCTCAGTTCTTTCATCAGAGCTAGTTTCATCTTTACTTTCGTTATTTCATTCCTAACCATCCATTCAATCTCTTCTCTTGCAATCACTGAAAGTAGGTTGTTATTTTTAATTTGTTTTAACTGAGATACCAAACTTGCGACATTTCTAGTTCGTCCTCCTCTCGATTCCCATTCTTCCTTCACTTTTCGGATATATCCACCAGATTTGGTACTTCCACTTCTTACAAAGCATTCCCACAGTACTCTTCTTTCCTCATCCGTCCACGTTTTTTTTAGATTTCCTGTTCCAACTCCCTTCGTGTTTTGGGACCCTCTCTGGCAATTCTCATTCTCACTCCCCTTATATCTAGCCACATCCTCAGAATTTCGAACAGTTGTATGATGACGGCAGGACCCACCCTGTTGACCAATGGGACACCTACCTGATGTGAGACCATCACAAGATGTTCCAGCCTCATTCACGTCGTTATTTTCAATATTTTGATTTAACATTCTCTATAAATGGGGTTAGTGAATTTAAGGTTACACCACCACCGATAGTTTTATTGAGACATTATCTCTAGAAGGGTTCCCCACCAAGGTTAAAGATCCCCTCCCGACCTTTTTCCTCCATCACCACCACTATTCCCATTACCACCACCAACAACAATAGAAATAAAATCTACAATGATAATTGCTAATATCGGTAGCAATAATATTAACAGCAAAAACAACAATAGCAATGACAGCAAAAAAAAAACAACACCTACCATTACAGCTACAGTAACAATAAAAACATACCACCACCACCACTAGTACTACTAGTAATAATATTAGTGATAATAGTAAAAACCAATAAAGTAAATTTTTTTTTTTTTTAAATAATAATAATAATAATGATAATAATAATAATAATGATAATAATGATAATAATAATGATAATGATAATAATAATAATAATAATAATAATAAGTAGAAGAAGAACAATGACAATAATAATAATAATAATAATAATAATAATAATAATAATTTCAATTAGAAAAGCTTACTTTGTTCCTTTTTTTTGTTATTTTTTAAACTCCTCTGCCGATGTTGCTTTTGGCCAGAAAAATGTACACAAAAACAGAAACATAAACCATCTAAACATGTGAAAGACAATTCCTCGTTTAACCGTGAATTCAAGATTTAAATTCTAATTTCAGTTAGAAACGCTTTTTTTTTTCCTCCTCTGCTATTTTTTAAAACTTCGTCGCTGATGTTGCTTTTGGCCAAAAAAAATGTACACAAAGACAGAAACATAAAACATCCGAACATGTGTTAGACAATTCCTTGTTTAACCATGAATTTCAAGTTCAAATTAAAATTTCGGTTAGAAACGCTTTTTTTTTCATTTTATTATTATCATTATTATTATTATTATTATTATTATTATTATTATTATTAAATAATAATAATAATAATAATAATAATAATAATAATAATAATAATAATAATAATAATAGAGGTGACGGTGGCAAATGGTTAATGACACGGACTGACAACCTGGTTGTGCCAAGTTCAAATCCAGTTTGTGCCACAGAAATACTTTCATTTCACGTGGTTCCTCTTGTAAACATCCAAATGAATTCCAAACTAATTTAGCTTTGATCAGGTCTTTATTCATCCCAATTTTTTTTCAAATATATTCTCATAACTTTCCTCGCATGTTTTCTTTGACCAAATGACCCTGCTACCTCAACTTTCAACATCTTATACATTCTTTTGATGTGTCTAACCAACAAAGTCTCACCTGTTATGCACACATCTCTCTATACTATTCAGGTTTAATTTTCTTCCGAGTCCATCAAATATAAGCTCTTCTTTAAAACTTATTACACATATATCGTATCATTCTCATATAATTTCTCTTCATGCATATTTTATATATATCAGTTATTAAAAAAAATGGTTAAAAATTAAGCCCTCAAGCTAAAAATGTACATGTATGCACGCTCAGAAGATAATTGATTTCCTTCTGCCAAGATAAACTCATTTCAAAAGAAAATTAAATCTAGATATATGTTGTATTTCTATTGTATTTAAAAGAATGACGTCACACTGATATATGAAAATCTAACAATATATCTTTATTGTTGGTAATGGATGGTTGGTTGTTAGAAGGGAGATGCATCTACAAGAATTGGGAGGAGTTGATTCTTTTCGGGAGGAGGGGGGAGCAACTTGTAAACCAACAATGATGTCTTTTTCGATTGTTATTATATAATCATTTGTAACCGGCTGAAACATCCTCTTGGAACAGGATTGTCGCTGTAGTCACACCCCAAGGATGTTTTATTCATCCATTGTCGTTTCACTGAATTGATCTGACTTTGATTCAATTTGATTACACCTGTTACCTTTTGGCAAAAATAACCTTTCAAATATCATACACTTAATTTTATCTTCTTTTTAACAATTGATCAAGTTTGTTGTTTCTACTATGCAGGTGTGCCTGGTATCAGGTTCATAATTTTTATTCAAATTACCTTTTGATACATTTGATAATTATTTTATGTTGTTTCTTGTATTTGTCGCCAGTTATATGCTTTTGTCAAAACGATTTCTTAGTACACACAGATGATAGTTCTTGGGTCAGTCGATGTGTATAGATAGTTAAGATAACAGGTTCAGTTCATCGTGAAAGGCCAAGAAAAAGATGGAAGTTATAAAAATAGATTTGACAGAAAGAAGGATAAATAAAAACCTGACCACAAATATGTTAGTTTGGAAGTCAATTTCTTAAACCATATAACACATATCAACATGTGAAAGGGCTTTAGACTACTGATGATGATGATGATGATGATGATGATGATGATGATGATGATGATGATGATGATCTCTCCTTCTCTCTCTCTCTCTCTCTCTCTCTCTCTCTCTCTCTCTCAAACTGTAATTTCACTACAGTTGTAACAAAATAGCTGACCAACTTACCGTTCCATTTGGAGGAATATTGAAGTAACGAGTCAAGCCAAAATGAAATTTGTTGAAGATGTAGTAATAATAAAGGGTGTCAGGTGACAAATTCTGAAATAGAAAAAAAAAAAAAGAAATTTTGTTTTTTCAAAAATGTAATGTCACTAAGGTTATATAATGACGAGTTTAGCCGTTTTAAAATGGATATTTCCAAGATCAAATTATGTTGTCACGTTGACCAAAACAGTTCAATTTTAAATAAATACATTCCGAACAGTGACATTCGTTTTATTGAATTGAAGAATATTTAGAAGACAATTATTTTCACGGTAAGACGACAGAGAATACGTATTGTTTTGAAAAGAATTAAATTGACACAATTTTAAATAAATCAATAAATACGAGACATATTATTTATTTAAAGATTATTTAGTTGACAATGTGACATATAAGTAGCTATATATATATATATATATATATATATATATATATATATATATATATATATATATATATATATATACACGCACACACACTAGCAAATCGATTTATTGTCTGCTCTACTTAGGGGCACCACCCCTGCGGTATACTAGAAGGAAGCTTTACATGCCTTCCTGCAGTGATTTAGTGCACAACACATTTTAGTCTACATTGCACTGTAGAGAATTTATTGTTGATTTTATAAAATTTTCTGTAAATAATGGCTTCACTTGAAGTTTAAAATGCAAAAATCAAGTATCATGGTTCAATTGTTGAACTCGAGAATGTTTCTGTCAAACTCGAGAATTTGGGCAGAATTTCGGATGGAACCCTCTATTTCCTTCACGGGAGTAGTATGCTCTCGTCCCGTCAGCTATGACTCGTGACGCAGTGGTTAAAGTACTTGGAAACATCAACTATAACAATGATATTCTCCTGAAAGTTGAAGGTTCAATTCTCAGATTGGGCGACTGAAAAATACAATTGCAAATTATTTAAGACCTCTATCCAGTTGTGGTTGATGGGACAAGAGCATGCCACCTCCTATGAATTAAATGAAGGGTTCTATTCAAAATTCCATTCAAATTCACAAGTTCAACAGAAACATTCCCAAATTCGACAAGATACACTTGAAGAAGGTCGCAGGTTACATCGACCAAAACGTTATGAACCTGACACTCAAGAAGTCTGAAGAATCCAAATAATACGAGATACATATTTTCCACTATCCAACGAAACACGTATAATATACACTATAATGAAAATTTATGCTACTACCTAAATTTAAAAAAAAAAAAAAAAGAGAGCAAATTTTAAAAGAATTATGACTTAATTGATTCCATTTTTTTGGTAGTTGTAGTAAAAACTTATGCTATAAATGTTCGCATGAATTGACATAAATAGTTTATTTCTCTTCCTGTCACATAATGGTTGAAATTTGCCTCAACAATTAGAGTGGATTCGAGTTAAATGTAACTTGCGTTTTCGGATTTTGATTGTGCGACAGGTTTAAACAGTTATGTCCACACTGAAGATTCTGTTAGGATGAAAAATGAACAAGTTAACCATTTCTCATCTAACAATTTCTCTCATCCTCTCAGGGTGCTGATTCAACCACTTTCTAATTGTATTTTTTTTTCTGTGAGCATTTAAAGAATTAGTGACGCTCTCGTTTCAACTAATTTACATAGTTATGTTTGTAAAAGGTATGTAAATTAAATAGAAAATTGATAGGAACCTTTACTTCTACATTATCCATAAAAAGACATTTTTAGTTATGCAAGAAAAATTTCTTAACAGATATATCACAGTTTTTTTTAAATTTTTTAATGAAATCAAAGTGGAACAAGTAATAATAATAGTTGTGACCCAACTGGTCACGGATAATTGAGTAATAATAATTACTATATAATAATCAATATATACGGCATAATCACGTTGGCACACTGGTTTTTGTTAGATCACTGAAGTAAAGCAACGTTGACCCTGGTCAGTACCAGATAAGTGACAATTTGAGAATACCAGGTGTTGTGTGTAGGAGGACGTCGACATCTCCCTGCAGGAATTGCAAAAACCTTATGTCGTCATCTCCCCTGACCAGGATATACATTTTTTTTTTTTTTTTACACAGTGATCACCACTTATCAAGGCCCGGAAGCCACTCAGGGATAAGGGTTATTGCAAGTACATTACGTTAGTGTGGAGATTTGATGAAGTGTTTAATTAAGGGGGCGGTTAATTAGGAATTTGTTAACATTGGACTTGAAGACATCCAAGTTGTAGTCCGGAGGGAAGCAGGCAGACGGAACAGAGTTCCACAGGCGTGCAACTGGAGACCGTTTGTGAATTCAATATTCCCACGACACTTCCTTTTTTGGTGGAAGTCAATTCGACCCACCTGCTGGCATGGCATGCTGAACAGTATAGATGATACTGAACAGTAACAGTAAATAGTATTAGACCAATAATCTAAATGAATATAATTAGATCAAAATTATTATCAACTTGAACTTTCTCTGACCTTTGTCACTTTGTGAATTTTTTTCATATTTTTATGTAAGCATCATTTATTTTCAAAGTTCTTGTAAAAAGAAATAATCGAAAACAAAATCAAGAGTTTGTCACAATTGCTTTTATCATTATTATTATTATTATTATTATTATTATTATTATTATTATTATTATTGTTGAACTTTGTGACTAATCTTGTTTATTGACCCACAACAACGAATGACGATTTTATTTATCAACTAGTGGCGGGGGGAGGGGCGGGTTGTAAAATACGCTTAAATTAATTTTGATTCATGCAGATTTCATATTCATTATTACAGAGGTTCTCTATTGAACTGAATGAAACTGCAGCACTAATCCTAAAGTGGATTTAATCATCTTCCTCCGAAGGAGAAAGTTTCATGGGAGTATAAAATTTACAAGCGGTCCCCAGTTGCATGTATATCCCCGTTAGGGGAGATGACGATGTTAGGTTTTTGCAACTCCTGCAGGGAAGTGTCGGCGTTCCCCTACATACAGCACTTAGTATTCCCAAATTCGTCACTCATCTGGTACTGACCAGGCTCAACATTGCTTAACTTTGGTGTCAATGTGATTATGTCATATTCTCTATTGAATATTATATTATACCTAATATATAGCACTGATTTCAAGAGTTAAAAACATTTGCATGGGTGATGTCAGCTAGAACCGAAGCTGAAACATTTATGCTTCAGCCGTGTTCCCTACTGATGTAGATATCGAAGGATTTAAAATTAAACAAAACGAATTGAATTTGGGCATGTGCAGAACGAAATAGAAATGTTGACAAGTTGAAATGAACATTTTTCATTTCAACTTGGCAACATATTTTTTAAGCGTTATTCATCCATCAAAACAAAGATTTTACTCATTATAAACCATCCTTGGTGTATGATTATTATTTTTTGTTAATTTCGGTGTTATGTGACCAATGGTTTAAGAATTTATCAGTTAAATATATATATATATATATATATATATATATATATATATATATATATATATTATATATATATATATATATATATATATATATATATATATATATATATAGACAGACAGACAGACAGACACACATACACACATCTATATATAAATATATATTTTATTTATATTTTAGACCTCCCCCTCCTTGAGTAGAGCACTGTCGTAAATGTATCTCTCCTGCTGCTTAATTGGCATTAATGCAAGGCTCATTGTTGGTTTGTTTGTAAATAAACAAGCAGTTTGAACATTACAAAAGCGACTATCAACTCGATGGTTGCAGGTTCAATCCCTGGCTAGGGAAAGGTGTTGGTCTAGCCGTATGACGAGATCCCTGACGACACCAGATGATCTTGCTTTTCAAATAGAGGAAGAGAAGATGGGAGAGGATGAGGTATGGTTATGTGGCCATGCTGACACTTGGTCAAGGAAAAACAGATGTTATATATCTGTTAACAACGAAAAGGTTGTTTTTAAAATCTCTGTTGAGTGATATGAAAGCCAGCTTGGGGTGAGGGGTCGCCGCCAGGCATTGTTCGACCTGGGGTGACTAATAACTCCTAATTACATGATAAGTTAACACCTCAGTGCAATGAGGGTTAAAAATGGGTATAGATAAAGCCGAGAGGAGGAATAGAAAAGGGGAAACAGAGAGAGGGAAGAAATTCAAAAGAAGAAAAAGGGAGTACAAATTAATAGGATAAAAGAAGAGAGGGAGAGGAAGGGAAGAAAAAGAAAGAATAACTCCAGAAAGGTGAAAGGGGAATTTCTGATTTGATAAAAGCGATTGGCTTTTTAGAGTTAGGGTCCTTTTTACTGACTGGCATCAAGGCGTCCACATCACTCTCACCCCGCCTGGGGGGGGGACGAAACCCTCATAAGAGCTAAGTTGAAAAGCTCTTGTTCTTAGCTGGGAAATAAATTAGAGGAACTTAAGTTATACAACCTGCATCATGAAGCTTGGATCAAAGAACTCGACTATAAACAAGTGTAAAACGATTTATGAATAATTATTTTGTTTCGTTATATAAAAATGTCCCAGAGTTTTTCCTTGTTTCTCGATTGCCGGCCTGAATGAAGATGCAATTTATTTCAGGTATGCCCTGACGCCAGATGATGAAAGAGATAGACTGGATCCAGCACAAAGCCAGAGTAACGACCGAAATCGACAATGTTGCCACACGGACTTAGGGTCATGCACATTTTGCGTGTCCTGAGCAGCAGAGAGATATTTTCCAGTGACCAGTGAGAGTCTGGTCACCCTTGAGGGGTCCACCACTAGATAAGTAAGAATGTAGCCCTGCTGGGTTGCATCTATGGTCCTGTGAGCTGGGAGCGATGAACACAACCAGAAGTACATCACAAGTATGCTCCCATGAACCAGGATAGCGACGGATGTGGCCCGGCCCTCGGACAAGAGAGGGTGTTAGGGTTATAGCCGCACTAAATGAGCTGTGATACAGAGAAACAGTACTGCATGTGGATGACTATATATTTTATTCATATAGAAGAACATGTGAATATTATCTACACGAAATTTGTAATGTCTTTTTTGTTTTTGTATTCCCTTAGTTGATGAGACTTCAAGCAGGAAAAACGTATTCGGGGTTCTGTCCCCAATGGATGTGGGGGGAGGCGTGCATAATGTAACTAGCTATAGCAGAACAAGCTCTCTGTCCGTCTGTTTGTTTTTGTCTGTCTGTCTCCACATGTCCGAAAGTTACCTGTATCTTTGATGTTTTGTGTGATGGCTTTTTGCTTTGTATAAACATTTATTAAAGAAATAATATGTAGATATTATTGTCTATATGAAGTTTTAAACATGTCTTATTTTTTTTGTAAAGGGCGGAGGGAGGTAGTGATGAAATGAATACAATCAGATCCTATTGTAATCCAAGTATCAGGGGTAAAACACGTATTCAGATAGAACAGGATTCGTTTAACACAATACAGGTCTTAATACCAATCTTGGTCTCCTAAACCCATATAAATATTTTCATAACCGTGAAATGTATATATTAAATAAAATGATATTATACTCTCATAACTATAAACTACCTACACCTATATAGTCCCACAAATAATTAATATAATATTATAGCATACTTAATTAAAACACTGTATATATGTATATATTTATCATAACTTGATATTTTTACATATATTCAATTTTGGGAACCTCAGTTCTTTTTATATCTATTTATTCATTCATCTATCCATTTATTTATTTATTTATCCATTCATATGTCTCTCTATCTATTCTTATTATATTATTTCATCTCCTATATAATAAAGTAAACTCGATTTTTCCTCTGATACTTTAGTCATAATAAAAAAATAATCGAATATTCCCTATACAAATTTTTTTCAACTCACTATCTACAATACTTCCAAAACATGTCTAAATACTAATGATACTCTATCTGAAAGCCATTTGTTCAAACTTCTCGACTTAACGTTCACAGGGAACATGAATTAGAACAAATATTTCGAGGGTATTACCAAGAGTGCTGTGAAAAAGAAGGGCTCCCTCTCTACCGTGCTAGAAAATTACTTATGCCTGAGAGTACCCTGTACCTCTACAAGGCCACCATTCACCCATGCATGGAGTATTGTTGTCACATTTGGGCTGGTGCATCTGCTATTAGTCTTTCACTCCTAGGCAAGGTTCAAAAAAGAATCGCTAACCTGATAGGTCCCGCACTGTCAACCAAACTCCAACCTCTGTCCCATCAATGAAATGTTGCATCTCTGTGCTTATTTTACAAGTATTTTAATGCAAGTTGCTCCAATGAACTCCAAGCCCTTGTACCTCCTCAACGTAAATACTCTCGACTAACTCAACAAGCATCAAAATCCCATCCCTTCACTGTAGAGATCCCTAGATACTGGAAAACCTACTCAAATAGTTTCTTCTCTTGAACTGCTAGATTTTGGAATTCCTTCCCACGTCCCTACTTCCCTGACTGTACTGACATGCAGAAGTTCAAGTGTAATATGAACAGATATTTTACTGCTTAACTTCCTGCATAGTATCCCTAAGAATTTTCTCCCAAATAATAGCTCCTTACAGCCAAGTGGCACTGTGCCTTGTTTGGGGTGAAAAAGCAATAATAAAAAAAATGAACTTGAATCCATATAAATATTTCCACAACATCAATAATATATATATGCTAAATAAGATTATAACTATAAACTACCTACATCTATACGGTCTCATAAATCATCAATATCATATTATAGCATACTTAATTAAAACACTGTTTTTATATTTATCATAACTTGCTATTTTTACATATAATCAATTTTGGGAACCTCAGTTTTTTTTTTTTTATCTATCTATTTATTTATCCATTCACTTATCCATTTACTTATTCATATATCTCTTTATCTATTATTATACGATTTCATCTCCTATATAATAAAGTAAACTCGATTTTTCCTGTGACACTTTAATCATAAGAAAATAACCGAAAATTGCTTACCATCTACAACACTTTCTAAAGCATGTTTCACAAAAATAGTCTGACATTTTTTATACTTACAAAACTTATTACATTAATTCCAAGACATTTGCTTCTCCCAAATAAATCTTCCAAAAAGAGGGTAGCAGCCATATTCCCTCCATATTCATTTTTTACTTAAACATTACTCTTCTACACTGTATTCTTTCTTTATAGAAACAATATTCTGATACTGTACCAATAAAATTCAGATTCAGTAATTCTGGGGGCTTAAAACTTATGTTTTGTGTAATCAAATCCCCTTTAAACAAACACATCAATGCTGACCATGTTTCAACAGGCAAGTACACGTTTGACGTTTATTCTTTCCATTGATATTTTTTTATTACATATTTTTGTTATGTTATGAAGCGTATGGTGACAAGCAAAAAGAATAGACAACACAGGATTAAGATTTGAACGAACTCAACAATTTATTTTCTAATAAATAACACAGAATAATAACGAGCTGTCCTTGGGGTGAAGATGGCAGATTGTTGTTAGTTGTTGTTATTGTGGTTATAAGGCACGACGAAACCTTCGTTTGTAATAGTAGTAGCAGCAGTGCTGGTCTGGTTATAATCGTGTGTCAATAGCGATAGTTGTTGTTGTTAGAAGGCGCGACGAAGCCTTCGTTGGTAATGGTAGTAGCAGCAGTGCTGGTTATAATCGTGTGTCAATAGCGATAGTTGTTGTTGTTAGAAGGCGCGACGAAGCCTTCGTTGGTAATGGTAGTAGCAGCAGTGCTGGTTATAATCGTGTGTCAATAGCGATAGTTGTTGTTGTTAGAAGGCGCGACGTAGCCTTCGTTGGTAATGGTAGTAGCAGCAGTGCTGGTTATAATCGTGTGTCAATAGCGATAGTTGTTGTTGTTAGAAGGCGCGACGAAGCCTTCGTTGGTAATGGTAGTAGCAGCAGTGCTGGTTATAATCGTGTGTCAATAGCGATAGTTGTTGTTGTTAGAAGGCGCGCCGAAGCCTTCGTTGTAGTAGTAGTAGCATTGGTCGCGACAGCCGTAGCGTTGTGGTGATGGCGAGGCTGGTGGTCCTTCTGCTGTCTTTTCCTTGGCTTCGCTAAATATAGCAAGCACGCGGACGTAGTTGTAGACAAACGGTTAGTGATGAAGAAATTGCCTCCATGTCGAGAAAACTGTGTTTCTTTTGGGTTGTTGTTTTCGCTACGGTGTGTAAGGCATCTAAGCGTTTTGCCCGTAATTTTGTGGAGGTAACCATGATCATGTGCCTCGACTTTGGTGCCATGGTAGCGATCGTAGCGTGAATCCCTACGTAGTCAGTTTCTCCCCAAAGCGGTCAGGAATCATGAAACTTGAGTGGTGGTCGTCACGGTGACACGTGGCAGACAGTATGACGGCGTCCCCAAGTCAAAACGAGATCTAAATCATAACATCATAACATTTTTGACAATATATTTTCGTATGTACTTTTTAAGATAAGACAAACAATTCAAAATTCACACCCTCACAACAAAATAAACCGTAGGATTTCTTCATAGAATGAATAAAATTACAAGTCCAAAAGTATTCCATCTGAATGAATCAGAGGGGACTGCAAATTGCAAATTGCATAGTTCAGATGACTAAACTTATGTATTCATAACCTGGAAGTTCAATCTTTCTGTTACAAATATTGACAATGCGAGAATAAGAAAACAGCCCCTGTCATGGATGTGCATTAGAAGCAGAGATGCGTCATTGAATTCTTCCATGCAGGAAAAATTGACTGGATTAATATTCACCAGCTTCTGTTGAGCATTTACAAAACTGATAGAGTTAATATCAGTAAAGGGCATGGGTTCGTTGATTTCAGAGTGACGACAGAGGTGTGAGTAACAAAGCGCACTCCAGACACCTATGCACAGCCACTATCCCGTCGCCAGCAACAGTGCGTTGAGAATGTTGGTGACTATGTAGAAAAATAAATTCTGGAGCATAAAAGGTCGCTCGTTTTAATGACACCACTCCCGTCTTTGTGGAGCCTATATCATTACAAAACAATCATTCTAATAAATAAATAAATAAAAATAATTATTATGACTAGGGCTATGACAACAGCATACTCTTGAGTATATATCCGACACAGTTAGACACAATTAATCAACCGAGGATCACATCACTCTATATAAAAACATAAAATATCAATGGATATATAGCTGAGAATCAAAACAAGGAAAAGAATATGCTGTTGTCATAGCCCTAATTATGACTAAACATCAACTTTTGTTTGCATTCTTTGTAAGAGAATAAAATACCTTTCTGAATATAAATAGTCATTTGTTTTTCCTTTATTTACTATATTGCTTGTGAAAAATACCTTGGTCTTATGCAAATAAATATAAAATATTTTCAGGATTATTTAAATCTATATTGTTGGTTTCCACAATTTCTTTTATATATACTTTTTATATATATATATAAAAAAAAAGGTTGGTTGAAACATATGTTTAGGCTTATTAGATTACGTTTTAATGAACACTGATCACATGTAAGTAAATGTCTATGCATAAATACTAACTAAGCGATTATAAATACGATTATAAAACTACTAGCTGTATATACCCGGCGTTGGCAGGTTGAAACATTGGCATGCGGAGGGTTTTTTTTAGGAAAGGTAATGGTTTTATCTTCCTAATAAAATATATTTAAAGAACACAGTACAAAAGAACAACAAACTTCTTTTTAACAATAACAATTTGAAATATTTATTGGTAGCAGGAACTGGCAGGTCGGATTGCAAAAAAGGAAGAAGGAACAGAAAGTTCTTTTTGAAGTGGTCGTCGGTCAGTCAGTACTGTGTCGTCCCAGCTAATAGCAGTTATCTCCAGTGGAGGCCGTCAATGTTACAGCAGGATGTCCAGTGGACAGGGGAGGAGAGAGGAGGTGTTGCTTGATTGAAGATCCTGTCTTGACAGACTGACGTTCCCTTTAAGGAGCAGATGAATCAATGCACCCTGTTAGCTGATAGGTCAGCCTATGGCCAAAGAACTCAGAGGGGAGAAGCATTGATTCACCACAGAAAATAGTTCTCTGTAACTGCTCAATTTAGTCACATTCTATTTAAGTTAAATCGAATATATGCGAGTTTATTATAATAGATTCTTGCATTTTTTGATTTGTCTGAAAGTGGGCCGCATGTTAAATCTATGGAAGCATAAAACACTTCCATTTTCATCTAAGAAAATTAAACGAGAAATATCTCTCGTAGCTAAAAGGGAAATTACTCTCACAGTTTAAATGAATAAACTTACTTCCGTTTTGAAAGGCAGCTGGTATCGGTAATAATAATTGAAAATAGATTAAGTATAAATTAAATTAAAAATAAAATAAGTAAATCAAATGAAGATAATATTTCTAAAGAGAATAATTAAAACAATTCTATTACAACAAACGATTATCACACGGAGATAATTATTAAAATGAATTTTCTTTAATGTAATATGCAAATGAGGTAACTTCTTGAACGTAGATTTCCTTTGAATAAATAGCATGTATAGAAATCATTTTGGTATGAAATTGTGTAAACGTCTGTTTTCAGTATGGAAATTTACTTGTAAAACAATGTTCCTTTTGTACATCCACTTTTGTATTTTTTTCTTCCCCCACCCTCGACGCAAATGAATTATTGTATCATCATTATTGTTATCTTTTTTGTTTTTACACATAAATAAAAAATGTTTTGAACAATTGGGTTCTAAGTAGAACGTCCCCCAGAACGAAAGGGTGAATGCGGTATTACGGTGAAAGAAGATACTAGCTAAGAGGAACTTTTTGTTTAGTTCTAGAGTGATAAGGATAACCAACGATCCCCATTTTCCCCCCATTTTGAGTTGGCCTTGTGCCTAAGTTTTTTGTTCAGTTGAAACTGACATTGTAATTTTAGCTTGAATAAAGAATTTAATAACTCAAATTGTAAACAAACAGAAATACGATTTTATTATAATAGATTCTAGCATTTTTCAAGAGATATCAACAAAATTATAAAATTTAGCAATTAATTTTCTTACTGTTATTGATAATTTCAATATTTTTACTGTGAAAAAGCTCTCACTTCCCCACAGAGGAGAGGCTATTTGATTGGAACAAAAATTAAAATTGCCTTAGTTTAGAAAGATTTCTCCTTCACGGACCGGAGACAGAAAAGATGGGGGAAAAAAAAACACAAGCAAATACAACAACAAAAGGCCGAATGGTTGTAGTATTTCCGTTTTTTGCTACTGCCTTTTGAGTTTCATTGGGCATTTGTCTTTTTAGGTTCAATTACAAAACCAAAACAGTAGACAGCTAACTCCCTCGATTTTAGTAGAAAATGACGACCTGCTTCTAATGAGTGACACAATTGAAATTGCAACAGACAGTAGTTAGAAGTTATTTACAAAATGTTTAACTCAGCACAGAAAAAAAAAAAAAAATTAAAAAAAAAACCTAATAATAAATTTAAAAAAATAATTTATATTATATTATTCTTAGCCCGTCTGTCCGTTCTGCTTTTTCTTGAAAACTACTGAGCCGATCTGACTGAAATCTTGTATGAACCTCTGTTATGATAGAGTGCAGCGAACTAAGTATTATGGCATCAGTTTAATGCGCAGTTATGGATTAATAAGGATTAGTCACCACAATACCACATTTACTCTAGAAATTTTCTCAGAAACTACTGAGCAAACTAAGTATTATGATAATTGTTCGATGCACAATCATAGATTAATAAGGATTAATAGAAGTTAGTATTTAATGCAAAAATGAGCACAAGTTTAACCATACTCAATCATCAATTTGGTATAAACCACTCGTTCTAAATTAACATGATATAACTTTTGCCTGGTTTCAACAGGCTGAGAAGTCCCTATTTACAATGCCTCCCCACGGGACAGAGTTAGACACCAGGGTCGTTTTTTAATGTGGGGAAAAGGGACAAAAATAAAAATTATCTCAGTCGTGAAGGATTTCTCCTCCACTGACAGAGAACAAGAAATTGAAGCACAGCATCTGAAGAACAGATACTACACTTTGATCTTGTCCCGGATTGCCGAGGGAGAATATTGTCAAAGTTTATACTGACAATTTTTATGCATATTTTTCCCCCCAATTTCAAGAATATAATATCAAAGTAGATAGCAATGAACGAATATTAAAAATAATATAAAAAAAATATCAAACAGTTTTTAAAATGGCAGATAAAAAAGGGAGAATAAATCAAAATACTCACACAAAGTTCTGCTCTAAACAAATAATGTCTGCCAAGAGGATTACTTTCATTGAAGAACGCCATCCTACCGGGAGCAGTATTATTTAAAATTTTTGGATGCTTCCCAAATCTGACTTGACCAGTACAATTGGCCACCGTCGACCACACAACCACAATGTCACGGATAGTGTTCCCATAAGACAAGTGGATTCCATGAGGTCGGCAATTTTCTGGAAAAAAAAAAAAAAAAAAAGAAATAAAAACAAATTTTAAAAAATGCTGAGCTGTTACATGGTGATTGGATATCTTCTGAATAAGTAGTAAACAATGCTGTCTTGAACCTAAAATTGTAAATTCTTCTTGACCATGAAAACAAAAATTACACTTGCAATTCTGAAGTTTTTAGATGAGATGTGAATGCTTGTGTTATGTTGAGTAATCAGACTATTATTCTCATTTTGGGTGTTATTAGCACAACGTTTCGGTCGCTGCAACCTGCGACCTTCTTTAGTTGTTGAAAACATGCTTCTTTTTTTCTTCTAAGGAAAAGAGAGTTGGCTCTGCATTTCAAGAATTCGAACCGTGGATTTGATAGATCATAAAGGAGGTTTACTAAAAATATTTTTGAAAGGCTTCCCTATGACTCAATTTTTTGGGATATCTATACTAATTGTTAATATGAGTGAAAAAAAAAATGTTTTACGAAACAGAGGATCGATACCCATGCATATTTTTGTTTTTTAAAGAAACACAATGCAGTGGTGGGGGTAACTCCAAGGAAAAAAAAGAGTTGTTGTTTTTTGGGGGGGGGGTATTTTTTTCTGAAGTTACCTCCCTTGCGCTGGCCCCTAATCACAAAATCACTCAAAAAGAAAACATGACATATGCCCAGCCAAAGGGAGGTAACTAATAATAGTCCGATTAATCAACTTAACACAAGCAAAGATTGATTATTATTTTATAATTTGTATCATTTGGATTATTAAGACTTCTGTTCTCATCGTAAGTGTTATTTGCACAACAGGAGTGGAATATTAAGTGAAGATTTTGAATGTACATAGTTTTTTGCCATTGCAAATGATACTACAAACGATTTATTTTTACTAGCCGATAGAAAGTGGTTATTTGAATTGATTTGCATATAAACGTTTCTTATACGTCTTTAATATTGTGGGTTGTGTTTGGATTTTATTTGTATTAAACCCACTAAAAGTGCTGAGACAAATCAACTGAAGTCTTGCAACCTCAGGCTACATGTATTAGTGGGTCTCAAAGCAAGCAATGTGAAACTATGACTCATCAACATGTGGAAGTGCACTGATTCCCTATCAACTTCTGTGTCACTATCTTGTTGGTGCTCTTGTTTGAGTCTAGGTTTCAAAGAATGTGCCAAAGCTAAAACTCATTTATTTTTATTAGCCAATAGAAACTGCTGATCTGCATGATCTGTTTGTTATATTATTTTAATATTGGAAATTTATTTCTGACATTAAAACAGTATAATTCTGAACTTTTTAGATGAGGATTGATAATTTGGATAATTTGGATTATTTGGACTACTGTTCTCATCTTGAGTGTTATTTGCACAATGTTTCAGTCGATGTAGCCTCTAACCTTTTTTTTTTCAGGTATATCTTATTGAATTTGGAAATCTTTCTATCAAAGTCATTAATCTGCACAGAATTTCGAATGAAGTCCATTATTTTATACATGAGGGTAGCATGCTCTCGTTCTCTCAGCCATGAGTGAGTCTTAATTCATAATTGTATTGTTTATACAGAACGGATTGAATAAAGAGTCCTGTTCCAAATTCTGTGCACATTCCAAAATTTTACAAGATACACCAAAAGAAGGTAGGTTACATCAGACGAAATGTTGTGTGAATAACACTCACGATGAGAATAGTCTAAATAATCTAATATAAAATATGTTATATATATTTTTTGTTGTTGATGCTAGTGTGGAAATTATTATCAAACAAGCAAATATTTAGTCCGTGGGGCTGGATATAGAATACCATACATAGCATAGAATACCATACAGTGTACGAGTCTCATTTTTTCCCCCTTGTTTCTACCTTTGCGGACTAAATATTCATTTGTTTAGTAATATTTTCCATGCAAACAATAATATCAACAAAAAAATCAGGTTAATACACACACACACACACACAGCATAATCATGTTGACACACTAGATCTCGTCAGATCATAGAAGTTAAGCAACGTTGAGCCTCGTCAGTACTTGATGGGAGATCATTTGGGAATACCAGGTGCTGTATGTAAGAGGATTTCAACACCTCCCTGCAAAAACTGCAAAAGCCTAACGTCGTCATCCCCCCTTAACTAGGATATACATGCGACAGGGAACTGTTTGTGAACTTGATATTCCCATGAAATTTCCTCCTATGGGGAAAGTTGGCTCAACCTATTCATGGTGAATGTTGCTATCTGGCATAGTGTATTTAAATATTCGAGTAGGCGAATTAGCCAATATATTTCTGTTAATATGTATTACTGGTTAGGTTATGTGACAGGAAATGTTTTAAATAGAGTTAAATCTAGTATTGTGAGTCTAGAAGTGTAAGCCATGTTTAGTTTCATAACAGTTTCCGATGGTTCGTTGTTCTACATAAGTCCTGAGGTGACTGGTTTGCAGTAGACAGAACAATTTCTGATGGTTCGTTGTTCTACACAAGTCCTGAGAGGTGACTGGTTTGCAGTAGACAGAACAGTTTCCGATGGTTCGTTGTTCTATACAAGTCCTAGGAGGTGACTGGTTTGCAGTAGACAGTTCTCGAGTTGGAATCCACAGAGCAAAAGATTCTTCGCGTGTTGACATGGAAAAAAACATATGCGAAATTGCTACAAAAAGGGTTAATGTTTATGAAACAATTCTGGTTTCTGATTGGTTGGTAGCAGGATGTGAATTAATTCGATTCGTCAGTTCCTAGCAGCATCGTTTATAAATAGAATCTCTCAACTGTGCGAGATCATACCCCATTATAGTAATAGAAAGATATTGTAACAGTGAGAATGGAAATTAGAATATAAAAGAATAAGTGGCATCATCTATATATGAAGGCAAGATAATATAGGGATTTGGAGAGAAGAATATTGCTTAATCTTGATAGAAGTGATCAGGAGACAAGCTATGTAAATATGAGTTAACAAACATGTAATCCAAAAATCTTTAAACTTAACAGTATATCTCCCCTGTCTCTCTCTCTCTATCTCTGATATGATCATCAATAAGACAAAGCTTTATGTAATCAACCAACTATGGTGTCAATAATTATTTGATCAATAGCATGCGACTCAATAAACCTATCGTTTACTTGGCCTGATGTTTGTCAAATTATTAATTTTCTGCATTTATAGATGAGCTTGAGAACGAAATAAAGTGTTGCTGATGAGGAAGACGGGGAAATATGAAAATCATGCAATCTAATACTGTACAAATTGCCATTGATATTTGCTGTTGTTATTCATTAATAACTCATTATTTGGAAAATCAATTGTAAAAGTGATATTCTCCTGAAGGTTGAAGGCTCAATTCTCAGTATGTGTGATTGAAAAATACATTTGCAAATTACTTAGGACCTCTATTCAGTCCTGGCTGACGGAACGAAAGCCTGCTACTCAGATTTCTAAATTTAGAACACGGATACACTTTCAAGTTCATCAACCAAGCAAGATGGCGGAAGATAATTTTCTTGATTTGTATTTCAATAATTCTGATCCCATTGGCAATTTTCAAAACAGTTGAGGATTTCAGTTTCAGCTAATTTCTACCAATTATTTAAGTATTATGTTAATGTGCACAAATTTAATGAGCATAGTGAGGATTAACCTAGTCTAGCAGATTATCATTATAGCGATATTGATCCT
>NC_136490.1:131329881-131412381 GCF_053919585.1 Euprymna scolopes | reverse complement strand
TCCGTAGATCAAAAAATCGTTAGGTATATAGGTTGAGAAATGTCCTCGCATGCACACACATTCTCACTTTTATAGATATACTAGCATTTCAGCCTGGCGTTGCCCGGGTGTGTGTTGAGCAAAAAAAAAAAATGTGGTAGTAGGAAGGCAAGCTCGAACCCATACCGAGAAGAAGGAAAAGAACGGGGAAAAAACGTGACGTCTTTGCTGTTACGACCACCGCCAAACCGGAAGTGACGTAGGTTTTAATTAAGGCTAGACAATCGAAAAGAGGGGATAACTTTCGAAAATATCGGCGAAAAAAGCGACCCCTACCTGTTGAAAGTGCCCAGTTGAGGGTGAAGAAATTAATGTTTTTAGCCAATTTTTCTGTATTTGTCATCTGAAGGGTTGAGCTTAGGCACCGCCAAAACTGGGGGGGGGCAGGTCAGTACTTTTTGATGGACCGTCTTTTTAAAAATCTACCAAAAATCAGGTAATTATCCGATTAATACGAAATTTTCAGCGATTATTAGGAGAAGAATGAACTTTATAACAGTGTACTTATTTTTCATAAACGATATTTATATATATATATATATATATTTGCTTACAAAACCCCCCCTTGTTTTGAAGTGGGAACAAATATGCTTAAAATAATCATCTGAAGCTGAAATCAACATATTGTGTTGTTGTAAGGGACAGAATTATAGATTAAAAAAAAAAAAAAAAAAAATTGTTTGCATACCTTATTTTGACGTCTGAATATCAGAACTTCGATTGTGTTTAATTATCCCGCTTTTGAGTTTTGAAGTGTGAAATTCGGTGAATATGTTAAGTAAAATAATTAATTTAAGTTAAGCAAAACAAAAAAAAAATTTTTTTAATATTTATACGAAAAAAGCTATTTTAAAATTTTTGATAAATAAATTAACAATTTTTTTTTAGCGAGCCGAATAATGCATGACCATTATTAAACAGGGCATGCTTTGAATAATCGATACCAAAAAAAAAAATTCGATAAATATTGTGCCCTTTGTGTTAAAAATAGCATCATTTTTTTCGATCCCGTTTGAAAACGTTTGCCGCCTTTCGACTACGGTGGACCAAACGCGCTGAAATAATTTTTTTTATTCTGCTTTAAATTGCCCCCCCCCATTTTGGGGAGCCTGGCCCCCACACACATACACATTAAAAACCAAACGTATACAAATGGTCACCCATCTGGTACTGGCCAGCCTCAGCTTAATAATACATTGAAATTTTCGTCACTGAAAAATAAGTTTTTTTTTGGCCTGTTTGGTCTTCCATAGTTTTCTTATCATCAGACGAAAACGTAAACAGAGTCGATCTGAACTCTACGTCAACGCGAAATATCTGGTTACCTATATGAATAAGTGGAATTATTTGAAATTCAGGTACTTATATTATAATATTTTTGCATATTCTCTTAGAAAATCATCCTAAATCTTAGTTAGACAATAAATAAATTAATTAATTATTTCAAAAACCCTTTTTTTTTAATATTTAAGTACGTTTTTTGTGCAAGACAAAAAATGTCAATTGTTAACTTTTTGGGAAAATTTAACATTTAAAATTGAATTAAAAATAGTAGAAAAAGTTTTACATTATTCTGTTTTCTATATGATAAAATTCAGGGTTTTATCTTTCTGGAAAAAAAAAAGTTACTCAGAAATAATGGATTTTAATAAATGTAATTTCGTTTTAAAAAACAACAACAACTTGATTTTGCGGCCATTTTTGGCGGTGCCTTTGAGCTTCAAAACAATACTGATCTTATGAAAATCCGTCGCCTCTATCGAAAATTTTAGGCAGACATGCAAACATACATACATTTATATATTGGTAGCTCAAATTTTCGACCCAAACCGATTAAAAAGCTTGCCCTATCTCTGAATACCCTTTATCTAAAATTTCAAATGTTTAGACCAGAAATTGTCTGAGTAATTTGGTAGAGACCGCAGAGGTAAAAGTTTTTAAAACTTTGACCCCAATTATGACCCCTTAACATTTATTGTTTTAGGCTCAAATCAAGTTATTAAGTTAGATTCATGTCCAAGGAACCTATATCTAAAATTTCAATTATTTATACCCAAAATTGGCGGAGGAGTTTGGTAAAGTTCTCAAAGGTCAAATCGTTGAACTTTAACCCCTTACCAACCAAATTTCTGGGCGAAAACAAATTACAAAGATTTTCCCAAATCTCAGTACCCTGTATATCAAATTTCGAGTCTGTAGACTGAAAATTGACAGAGTTATTGCGTAGGGAAATGTACACAGACAGACAGACACTTTCACTTTTATAGATAGATAAATAGATATATACTCGGCCAGTGATCAGAAATAAGGTAAAAAAAATTCTTATTCAAGTTTCACAGAACTAGCAACCAATTCTGTAATTTTCTTTCACTCTAAAGAACTTCACAACGTTAATTTTTTGGAAGTAGTGAAAAGACTACTGTTTCCTAACCCGTATAATAATAAAAAGAACCAATGTTGTTTAAATGGCCTCAATGTGCGCTCACACATAACGCATAATTCGGTATCCAAGGTGTCCCTCTCAGTACGCACACATCTTACACGTATTCTGAATGGACACAATTTCATAGAGAACCCAGCCAGGTTCACAACCAATGAATGCCATTTTTTTTTTTTTTTTTTTTTTTTTTGTCTCTATGTTATTTTGTTTTCATCGTCGTGCTTGTACTTTGAACCCAAACCGGCGTAACGAAATGTCTGCCATAAATTTATTAGAGAAAACACTAACCAAGTGTCGAACCCACTTTTGTGCTTCCAAAATAATGACATTTGATATTCACGTGATCATTTTTGCAAGCGTATTGGGAACACATCATTCTCTGCGCGTGTGGCAACCATTGTTCATGGCCATTATCGTTGCATCAACGAATACGGCACACACGTTCGAAAAAAAAAAATAAATAATAATAATAAAATGAAACAGTTTGTTAACATATAATATTTATGTATATTTACTGTTTCCCGACTGGACATTAAAAGGTAGATTAAAGATATGGAGATACACAAAGATACATGAAGAAAGCAACTAGATAAAATCAGTTCTCAACAAGAATATTACAGAAATGGACAAGTTGTTAGTGAGACGAAATAAAGGTCTGCGAATGAACAGAAATTTAAAGTTTTATTAATATATATATATATATATATATATATATATATATATATATATATATATATATATATATATAGTACAATTTTTATACCAAACATTTTTCTACACATTTGCAGACGTGTTTCAGTTCTAGTTGGAAATCAATTGAACTATGTTAAACTAAGTTCTTAGTATAGGAGCGAAGATGAAAGTAAAATTATTTTTCATCTCTACCTTCATACAAAAAACTTGACCTTATATATATATATATATATATATATATATATATATATATATATATATATATATATATATATATATATATATACGCGTGACCTGTTGGGTTATGACCATAAACTGTGACATATCTTTTAAAACATTCTTATTATAAAACTAAAATAATAAGTCTCTTCTATATTCTTTTATTATGTACTCACTAGGAGCTTCACACAGGCCATTATCAAAGATTTCTCTCTGAGAACAACCTGTGATGTTCCCTGAAGTTTGAGTGACAACAAGTTTACCCAGATTTCCATTACTCTCCACCTCTTTCGATAACTTTTGCAAATTAATTTGCGTTATCGCAACAGCTGTCTACCATTGATTTTTGTTGGTAGCGACCATTGGTTTTCACTGGGATTTAGGTGGTAATAAGCCTTCCCAAGATTCCAGTTTTCTTCATACTCATCAAGTGGAGGTCTGGATAGTGCTTTTTCTCCTCAGTCTTTCCATCTTGCTTCATAGTCCTTGCTTATTTGGTGTAATATCGGCTGATGCTGACACTTTTTTTTTTTTTTGAGTGGGAGGGGAACTTACAATTATACAGTTTCAGTTTTCTTGATTCTATACTGTGTTTCTTTGCGTTTTACTTCTGTCGCAGTTTCTATATGTCTGGCTAGTTTGTGTGTATTAGTCTCCACATTTTAAGAGATTTCCTTAGTATTTCAGCCATTTTCATTATTGTTATTTGTTGTATTTTCTCAGCCATTCCTCTAATTGTACCCCCCCCCATTTTTTTCTTTTTTTTTTAAAGTGTTTCGGGATTGCTCCTAGTGCTCTTACTATTATTAGTGTTATCTTGAATTTTTTCATCTTTCATATCCCTTTCAGCTCTCTGTCTAGCTCTATGTATTTCTTCTGCTTCTTTGTCTCCTTGATATTCAATCTATGGTCTACTGGAACGGCAAAATTTACAATCTGACAGGACTTTTCCTTGTTGTTAACTATTATGACATCCAGTCTTTGAGCTTGGGTAGGTTTATCTTTTTGTACATCCATTTCCCATAGGATTTTGTGATTTTCATTTTCAAGTACTGCTGCCGGTTTGTGTTTGTACCAATTGACCGAGTGTTCAAGATGAAGTTGTCTGAATAATTCAGTATACTGCCTTTTCCACTTGATGGTATCTATTCTTATATACTTTTTGAGCTAGTTTGCTACATTTCCTTATTATGTGCTTTATTGTTCCGTCTCTTTGTCCACACAGTCTGCATTTGCTGTTTTCTTGTGTCTTGTCGATCTTTGCTTTGATATGGTTGCTACTAACCATGTTATCTTGTGTGGTTATCATTATTATTATTATTATTATTATTATTATTATTATTATATATTTTCCTTATACAGAAGCAAAAAGACTCTTTGTTGCCATCTAATTTACATGCGTGTTTGTGGTGTGTACAGATACAAGTACATAAATTAAATGCTCACAGAGACAAATACATAGATAGCTAATAGAGAGATGGACTTAGTTGATTATAAATTACAATTAAAATAATTAAAACAAAGTTTTACAAGCATAACTAAATCGCAGACATAAGGAATATTTTAGTATGTATTAGCAGGCAGGGACGGGGCACCCGGCTTTGCTCAGTCGTAAAATGCGCTTAAATATGATATTTTAATTTATCCAGATTTTGATATATTATTATAGAGTCGTGGTTTCAAAAGTAAAAAAAAAAAAAAAATCAGCTAGAATCGAAACCAAAACTAACATTCAAAGCTGGTGACGTTACCACTGTACCAACGTGACACGCATATGAACTGATTCAAAATTAAAAATAAACTAAGATGAATGTACAAAATGTATAACGATTTTTCTATTTTAACTCCTTAAAAACTATTTTAATCGGCTATAAAAGAATGGTCCATGAAAAATCCAATCATTTGAGGCCGCTAGTGCCACTCTGCGACTTTTAGTTTCGAAAAAGGTAGAGTTTGAAAATATGGACACAGACAGACATAGTGAGTTTTATAAATTAGATTTTGCATGATTAAAATATATAAGTCTTATCGAAACAAACATTGATTCACTCATGGTCTAGCATTAGTTGTATTTTCATGAGACATCTTGAGAGATGAGGGGATGTTTCATTGGTAATCACGGCATCCTATTGTATTTTAAAACTAATAGTTTCCTTTTGTTCAGATGCTAGATTTTTGAAAGGGAAATTATATATTACTTGAGGTAATAGTAAAATACGCTTAAATATGATATTTTAATTTGTCCAGATTTCATATATATTATTTGTGATTTCAAAAGTTAAAAAAAAAGAGTATTTGGTTGCCATCAGCTAGAATCGAAACCGAAAGCAAAATTGTAGCATTCAAAGCTGGTGACGTTACTACTATATCAACGTGACATGCATATGAATTGATTAAAAATTAAAAATAAACTAAGATGAATGTATGAAATGTATAACGATTTTTTCAATTTTGATCCATTTTTGACCTCTTAAAAACTATTTTAACCTGCTAAACACCCATAAAAGAATGGTCTGTAAAAAAATCCAATCATTTGAGGCCCCAACCGTCGCTCTGCGATTTTTAGTTCCGGAGGAGATAGAGTTTGAAAATACGGAGACAAAAAGACATATAGTCTTTTATATATTAGATTTATTTAAACACATTAAGTTGAATGATTGCTTGTAACGATAATGCACGGGTTTTGTGTATTTTTTAAGAAAGATGAATATTTGGCTAACTGTAATCTCTGAACTTATATACCTTGCACTGGATAAAGAAAAGGAAGGCTAGAGCAGTAGTCCTAGATATATCTGAGACAGAGTATGGCATGATGGTCTTCTCATGAAAATTAAATCATACGGTATTACTGAACGAATAAACATAATCAAATCCTTCTATAATATAAATCTCACCTGTCTGTTTAAATGTATGTATGTATGTATGTATGTATGTATGTCTGCCTAAAACTTTCGACAGAGGCGATGGATTTTCACGATATTTTGAAGCTCAACCCTTCGGATGATAAATATAAAAAAATTGGCTCACCCTCAACTGGGCACTTTCTCTAGGGAGGGGTCGTTTTTTTCGCCGATATTTTCGATTGACTAGCCTTAATTTAAACCTTCGTCACTTCCGGTTTGGCGATGGATACAACAGCAAAGACGTCACTTTTTTTTTCATGTTCTTTTTCTTCTTCGCGGTACGGGTTTGAGCCTGCCTGCCTACTACCCATTTTTTCTTTTTTTTGCTCAACACACACCTTCAAACACCCGGGCAACGCCAGGCACGCAGGCTAGTCTTAAATAAGATGAAAATCCACGTTGCCCTTAATCGTCGTACATAAAAACAACAAGATATAAATAATAATTAAAGTCAATCCTTGGACCTTTATTATTTCTCATATTAATAAATGATCTTTCTGTTAAAATTTTCTCTTAGATGGGTATGTTTCCTGATGACACAACACTCTATAACAGACATAAGGGGAAAACGAATGAACACATATCCAAGGAAATGGCTGAAACATTAGAGGAAGACCTTCAGTCTTTAGTGAAATGGGAACATAAATGGATGGTAACATTCAAGGCACCCTAAGACTAAGCTTTTTCCTTTAATAATTACAAGAAATCTTCTCAACTACTAATAGCTATGGCTAATGATACATTACCTGAAAGTACTTTGTTCAAACTTCTCGGCTTAACAATCACAGGGAATATGAATTGGACAGATACATTGATGGCATTGCCAAGGCTGATGTGAGGAAGGTGGGCTCTCACTACCATGCTAGAAAGTTACTTACACCTGAGAGTATCTTGTACCTCTACAAAGCCACCATCCGCTAATATACGGAGTATTGTGGCTACATTTGGACTGGTGCCTCTGCTACTAGTCTTTTTCTCATAGACAGGGTTCAAAAAAGAATTGCTAACCTGAGAGGCCCCGCTCTGTCAACCAAACTCCAACACTTGTCCCATCAACGAAATGTTGCATCCCTGTGCCTATTTTACAAGTATTTTAATGGTAGGCGTAGAAATAATAAATATACGTTTGTACAGTTCAACATCATAGACTTCTATCCCTCGATATCCGAAGAACTTTTCAACATTGCCCTAGAATTTGCCGAGGCATACACTGATATATCCTCGGAAGAAATCAACATCATTAAAAAATGTAGAAAATCAGTTCTAATAAGTAACAATAAGCAATGGATAAAAACTAAAATGACAAATTCGTTTGATTTGGCGATGGGTGCCAGGGATTCTGCAGAGGCATCAGATCTTGTGGGATTATTTATTCTATATACCCTTACAAGCATATTTGATACTACGGATATCGACCTATATAGAGATGATGGACTAGCTATAATAAAAGACTCCAACAAAATCAAGGGAGATAACTTTAAGAAAATCATATGCAAGGAAATGAAAAAATTAGGCCTAAAAGTAGACGTATTAGCTAACATAAAAATAACAAACTTCCTGGACGTGAAAAAACACATACGAACCCTACTTAAAAGATAACGCTAATCCAATATACGTAAACCTCAAGTCCAATCACCCACCATCAATTATAAAACAGATTCCTAACTCGATCGTAAGTAGACTCAGCAATAACTCAAGCGATGAAAATGTATTTAACAGGTCATCCAATATCTATGAAACAGCCCTAAAAAATAGTGGATACAAAAATATTGATATCAAATATAAGCAACAAAACACCAATAACTATAATAAAATTTAAAATAGAAGAAAAAGAAATATAATCTGGTATACAGCGCCATACAATCAAATGTTAAAAACAAAACTTTGCAAGAAATTGCTAGATCTTATCGAAAAGCACTGTCCCGCAACCAATCCCTTACACAAAATTTTCAATAAAAATACCCTAAAGTTATCCTGCAGCTGCTGCGAAAATTTAGAGATGATAATTGAAACACATAATAATAAAATATTAAATAAAAACAATGAAAACAACAACAAAATAAACAATAAAAAAGTGGACACCATGACAAAAATAAACCTAACACAAAAGACATATGTAACTAGTAGAAATAATAATAATAATAATAATAATAATAATAATAATAATAATAATAATAATAATAATAATAAACCAACTCCGGACAACAACAACCATACTAGAAATAAAAATAAAAATACTAATAATGAACAAGATAAATGCAACTGTAGGTACCGCACACTTTGCCCACTTCAAAATAAATGTCTAACCAAAAGCATACTTTACCAGGCCACAATATTTGCAAAAGAAAACCCGAATAACAAGAAATATTACGTAGGTATGACTTCCTTAGATTTCAAAACTCGATATTATGACCACAAAAGTACATTAAAAATAAAAAACACTGTATGAAAAAAACTCTAGCAAACAAATACTGGGAACTCAAGGAAAGCGAATATTCGTCGGTAGTCGAATGGAAAATAGTACATTTGGGGGTATCAGAATCGGAAATATTGGTGCCTATTTTCCGATGCCAAAACAATTCTTTTAATTTTCTTTTTTATTTGATTTTGTCTAAAGTAAAATCTTCCATTGCTGGTAATATTGATAAATTAGTAAATATTCATTGATTTTAAAATACAAGTAAAGCTAAAATCGATAGATTAACTTCCATAAGTGTATTTTGACGTTTAGGAAAATATTTGCATATTTAATATGTGTTTTTATGAAAATCGGGGAAAATAACAAACTTATAGTTAGATAATTAGATATTTATAAAGAATCAGAATCGGTTATTGTATTGGAATTGGGAATTTGGCACGGAATCGGTAAAAATATTGGAATCATCATATCACTAATATATTTATATATATATAGTGTTGAGACGATAATCGGAATCGGGAAGTGGAAAAATCGGAATTTTGGGGGGTATCGGAATCGGAAAAATTTGTGCATATTTTCCAATGTTAAAACGATTCTTTTAATTATCTTTTTGTTTTATTTGATTCTGTTTAAAACAAAACTTTCCAGTGCTGGTAGTAATAGTAAAATAATAAATATTTATTGATTTTAAAATACCAGTAACGCTAAAATCTATGGACCCCCCCCCCACACACACAAGTGGATTTTTATATTTGAGAAAATATGTGCACATTTAACACCAGTTTTTTACGGTAATCGGGAAAAATAGCAACTTTATAGTTAAATATTTAGGGATTTATGAAGAATCGAAATCAGAATCGGTAATTGTATCGAAATCGTGTGGAATCGATAATTATATTGGAATCGGCAAAAAATATTGGAATCGTGCCATCACTAATATATAATAAAATTAACAATCTTATGAGAGTGAAATATTAACAACTAAACTGCCGATATTTTAAAGCATTTAAGTTTCAATCTTTTGATATTCTCGGTTAGACACTCAATGATGCAATCTGCTGCTGCTGCTGCTGCTGCTGCTGCTGCTGCTGCTGCTGCTGCTGCATCTGGTTTACTGTTGAATGCCACATAAGCAAGAGAGAACAGATGTTGGTTTCAGTTGAATAGATATTTAATGTCATTTTCAGTTTGAACTTACTTCTCTTAGATGCGTCTATGATTCATTCTCTCTCATGAACGCTGAAGGCGAAATGACGTTCATTCGATTTGACAAGATGCAACATTCTCACGTCCTGGAGACTGGGTAGTTTTACCCATCCTATCGACATTCTCTAATATATATATATATATATATATATATATATATATATATATATATATATATATATATATAACTACTTAATTTACTCACATAAAATTAATATACGAAAGTATAGATTTATGCGTAAACTTTAAGCATTTACTTCAAAAGTGCTCAATACGTAGGTAGAGCTAGTTAGTAATTTATATATACACTTAACTGTTATTTTATTTTATATATATAAATTACTAACTAGCTCTACCTACGTATTGAGCACTTTTGAAGTAAATACTTAAAGTTTACGCATAAATCTATACTTTCGTATATTAATTTTGTGTGAGTAAATGAAGTAGTTATATATATATATATATATATATATATATATATATATATATATATATATATAATTCATTTACTCACATAAATTAATATATGAATATAGTAATTTATAAAATATAGTAAGCTTAATCGCCATATATATTTTATAAATTACTATATATATATATATATCATACGTCGGCAACGTCCGTTTATTTATATCACTAGCTATATCCACTTGACATTGGCCAGGTACAGTGAAGTCATTTTAGGTTTTAATTTTTATTTGTTTGTATGTAAGGAAGATAATACCATTTATATTCTTCAGTTTAAACTATGAGTTATCCCCCTTGCTGATTTGTTTTGTAAAGTAATGGGTTAGAAATATTTTATATTAGCAGTTGTCTGGATCAGTAATTAAAAAAAAACTTGTAGTGAACTATGCTATCGTAGTGTAAACAACTCAGTACAATAACAACGAATGAGAATTGGCTAGTCAGAATCAAAGTTTAATTTGTCATCTTAATTGTTATCTGGGTCTGACTTTGAAAATCCGACCAGCTTAGATAGTCTCTCACACTTCTTAGCAACGATCCCAAAATCAAAATACATACAGCATACTCTTATAATTTTTTATACACATGTGTAAAACATCTGTCGCACTTCAGACACTAAATAAATGCCGCTATTATTTATCATACCTCATCGGTTTTCACAGTATTTTTTTTTCTTGTTCAACTGCTCTCTTAAATCATTGCTTCTAAAAAGGTGAAGATTGAATAAAGTAGACAATGGACTCTTGTCTTTCTTTGGATTCTAGGAGGCAAGCGAACAGCACATATTACACAATTTTAATAAATCTTAATATTTTGAAAAGCTTTGTGCAAATTGATGCATTCATTAAGACTAAAGTATGAATTGCATTATTATTATTCCCCTCACCCCTCATTTCTTAAAGTTATTACAATATGAGACTTTCTTTGGTTTGTTATACTTGAGTTTGAAATAGCATGTTCATTACTACACGCACAAACTGATTATTTTTATCTTCATATCTGTTTATGTTTTATAATTGTTGGGGACGCATCCTATTACCAGGAATAATGAACTATTCCATGACGTCACTTCCGGGTAACAAGAAGCGGTTTACGAGTTAGTCGTAGACAGACATGAGAAGTGGGTGGTCGTTCACAGCTACTCCTGCCATGAGCAAAGATATTGTCATTTACCTATTTTATGTATTTTTGTTAATGCATATTCTTTAATTTTTACTGTGGCTTTCTCATCATTTATTCAACCGCTAACACCACAACAATAATCTTAATATAAACGTGTGTATATGATATTTTTCTTTGTCTATTTGTCTGTTCCACTTTGCACAGCTAGGGATTAATAGAGATTAGTAACCATAATGCTACATTTACTCTAATTTTTTCTCAGAAACTACCGAGTCGATCTGGCTAAAATTTTGTATGAACCCTTGTTATGATAAGGTACAGTATTATGGTATCCATTCGATGCAGTTAGGGATTAATAGTATTAATGCATAAATGTAACCATATTTAACCATCAATTTAGCATAAAGCACTCATTCTAAGTCAACGGGCTATAACTTTTGCCACTGTTTGGTCATTTTTAGATGAATCTAATCATTATTTGTTATGAAAGAGTCATACTTATCAAGGCCAAATGCACTCGAGGATGGATACAGTTGAATGGTGATGAATACTAGGACCGAAGATCTCTACATGCAATCCATTCAAAACAATAGCATACTTTGAAAACAGCAACTCTTTCCCCTTTGTCAGAAACATTGTTTATGTGAGGACGTAAGGACAAAATACAGGAAGAGGGACGAGAGCTGCAAAACTATTAAAAGTAAATGCGACATCTAATTTCTCCTCTCCAAAATATATACTATGTATATGTGCTATATATTTTTATCGTTTCATTTTTTTTCTCTCACTTTTGAACTGGTGCTACCAGATTAGGCTGTCTTAAGATATCGGCTTCCTGACTTAAAATGCTTTTTTTTTCCTTTCCCTTTGCAAAACTCGATCATGTTCTGCAAAGTCAAAAACAAGAACAATTTTTCTCTACAAAATAACCAAATCAAACCAAACCAAACCAAACACCATGAATAAATGTTTGAAGATAAAAAGATATAAAAACTTTTACCAAAATGACTGAATTCAACATTAAATAACCCAAAAAGTGTTGACATATCACAAAACGAAACGAGCAAACTAAACAGCGGAAATAAATATCTGAAGACAAGGACATTACAGCATAAATACTTTTACCAAAATGACTGAATTTGGCATTAAACAGTCAAAAAAGGGGGGGGGTTATATGCCATAAAACAAAACAACCCAATATTTGTACTAATTGCATTAACTCGTCAGTCATGTAAACTGCTTCTTTGTTTTATTAAGAGTCTATACTATTACAACGAGTGCATTAATATCAGGGTTGTAATGGTGGTGCTGTGATGAACGTAGCACCATCTGTCACCACTCCCGGTGATCGTTAACGATTGCTTGAGCTGTGACAAAGTTCTTTCCCAGTTCACTCAGCAATGTCAATCTATAACCGAGGGTGGAGGCGTTTGATGGGGGGGGTCTAGTTGTGGATTCTACGATTGTTTTAAGCACTATTTTATGGCCTTCCACTATTTTGGAAATTATCTTTCAACTTACATTGCATTTTCGGTCATCAACAAATAATATACATACTACACAAGAAAACATGTTTCAGATGCCAAAAGAACGAGTTTAATGAGCGTTTTCTTTTTTCTTTATTCTATGTCATATTGTCAATCATTGCTAGGAGCAACTGGAGAGGACTTGAATGCCTATCAGACACTGTCCTTGAGTGTCTAAGGTCGCTCTGTACAGGGATTTGTCAAGACAACCTGGCATGAGGATATTTTTCTTATAAGTAAACACTGACTAAATATTTAACATCACATAGTATTCACAGTTCAAATAATATCTCCTCAGTATGGCTAACACACACTAGCTTATAACGAATAAGGAATGGTTTGCATCCTTCAAGTGAATGATGCCTATAGTGACAGCACTAAGCTGGATACTCCCCCAAACTAGATGAATTCTTGTACAGTAAGACAAGTAAGACCAAGAGACTACAAAAAAAAGATAGACTATAACATAAAAAAGATATGGCTAGACCTTGGCTTATATGATGAATGATGCACCTTCTCCAAGTTATATTAGTAAAAGCACTAAGCTGGATACTCCACCAAACTAGATGAATTCTTGTCCTGGAATTCAGTAAGAGTAAGAGACTACAAGAAAAAGATAGACTATAACATAAAAAAAAGATAGACTATAACATTAGTCTATTAACATTAGACATTAGTCAAGTAGGGAGAGGAAAATTAATTTTCTTAACTTCTTTACTAACGCAACATTTGAGACGTAAAGGAGAACTTTAATGGAATACTCAAATATCTATGTTTCTCATATAGAGATCAGGTGTTAGTCCCTGGAAAGGGGCCCTCTTGATTTCTGAGAACTTCGACTGAAGTAAAATGAAACAAAAAATTGAACAACTGGACTCATGATAAAGAATTTCAAAAACTGCCTAGCAAATATACCCGATGAACCAAGTGCAAGAGAGTTTCAAACAATTGCACATAACGAGACAGAATCTTTAAAAGGTCTCTTGGTTGGAATATATGAGATAGCGGGTAAATGTATAGCATCTAATAAAATTTCCTACCCCAAACGTGAAACACTGAAAGGAAAATTGAAAAACCAATGGGAATCTTAAGATCCCCATCATTTCAGTAATTAAAGGAGCAACTGGTCTCATGAAAAAGAATTTAAAAAACTGCTTGACAAATATACCAACTGATCCAAAGGCAAGAGAGACACAATAACATTTAAGGATGGTTAGAATCTTAAAAAGATCTTTCAATTGGAATGTCTGAGAAAGAATGGGTGAATGTCCGGCATCCGGTAGGATGCACCATCCCCAGCTAGAACAAAATAAGAAAATTAAAAAAATAAACAATGATCGGCAGACTCGATGCTTACTACTCCCAACATATTGATTGACCATTTATTTCCTTAATTTTTTTTTAAGAAAACTCCTTTTTTGCAGAGAGGCATTTGAGCCACTACATTGAACTCTTTATAAAAATTATAAACTTTATGCAAAGATGGCTAGTGATTAATTCTAATTTGAAAAATAAAAATTGTTTTTTTTTGTTTTTTTTTTAAAGTGTACATTTTTTGTTAATTATATATTGAGGGTTCGTTAGTCCATGTCGAGAAGCCAACAACAAGCAATGTTCACCAGCGATTAAAGCATTGAATTAGTCACATTTCCAAAATGTTAACATCTTTATTAGAGCACTAGCTGTATACACCCGGCCATGCATTGCCGTGGCTGAGTCTGGTTGACGCAAGTATTAGATTGATTTGTATCGCACAGGCGCACACACACACACATGCACACACACACACACGCAAATGTATATGCACAAACACACACATACACACACACACACACACAACCAAACACACACACACGACCAAACACACACACATGACCAAACACACACACAACCAAACACACACACACACATATGCAAATACAAAAACACTCACACACAAAAGCGCACACACACACGTATGCACACACTTTGCAAATAGTCAGAAATATACAGTTTAAAGGCTTCAAAATCACACTTAAGGAGATTTTGAAGTATATGAACTGTCAATTTCTGGTTATGATTAAATGTTAGTCAAGCAATATAGGTCACTGTGTAAGTTTTCGGCAAAACCCGGATCTTGGCTATATTATTCGCTTAATCCATTTTTTTTTATTTAGTGTAAAAAGAAAGAATTTTAGCCCAATAGTCAGAAATTTAAAGGCTTCCAAAGCATACATAAGGAGATTTCTTAAGTAAATGAACGGTTAAAATCTGGCTCTCAACTATATTAATCGCTTATTCCATATTATTATTATTTTTTATTTAACATAACTAAATAAAGAATTTTAGTAAATCGTACTAAAAAGAAAAGAAAGATTTATGTAGCATAAAAAAGATGAAATAATTGCTTATCAACATGTGCCGATGTGTCGAAAAAACTATTTAATAACAAGTACGATGTATATTAATACAAAAGTTTTAGCACAGCAGCGTAACTAAAGAAAGAAGTGTAGTCAAATGTACTTCAAAGAAAAGGAAGATTTATCTAGTTTAAAAAAAAAAATGAAATAATTGCTTATCAGCATGTGCTAAAAACCAGTATTTAATAACAACACGTATGATGTATGTAAACACGAAAGATTTAGCATGGTAACGTAAGTGTATAATAAACATTTCCTCGTGTAAAGAGTGACGTCATATTTGGAAATTTCTGGAATGTTCGTTTTTGTAATAAGATCTAGATTCTGGAATGAACGAATTGTCAGCCAATGAGAGTTGGTGGAATGTGAGAGGGGAGAATTTATTATTTTGGAATTCGGAAATGGAAGGATCATGGTATGTATATGGATATAGGGTCCAGTTAATAAGGGTGCAACCCCATATCTGTCGAAAGTGTAGAATTCCTCCCGGTGATGAGTGGGGGCGGTAGGAGGACTCATTTAGAGGGAAAAATAGGAACTACTTCCTCTGAAGATGATTGTGATTGTGATGACGTTGTTCCTAGGATGTGCTGTAGGATTTTATTATAACGACTAAATGTGTCTAAAATGTCGTTCTAAAGTTACATAAAATAGTGACTAATAGTCTAGACATAACAAATTTGTATGTGGTATCTGTTGTTTCAATTTTAAATCGCATGTTATTAGATTTTTTTACATGGAAATTAAGGCCCGAATTCCACTCAGGTATAAGGGTTATGGAGTGTACAGTAGACACTGAAATAACAGCATATTAATAGGTAGTGGTGGAAATGGATTATTCGCGGGGGGGGCGACAATAACTTGTTTACATTGAACTTGAAGACGACCATATTGTAGTCAGTTGGAAAGCAGGCCAGTGAAACAGAGTTCCATGGGTAGGCAATTCGATGAAAAAAAGCTTTGTTCATGGAATTTGCGTTTAGATTTAGGCATTGAGAGTGAGGGGAATGATGATGGTTATTGTAGATAAATGAGTGTTTTTTGTGAAAATTTGGCAAAAGGGAACCATAGATTGAAGCTCAGACGAGCACTTGCCATGAAAATAATGATAGTGCAGAGACAGGCTCACAACATCTCTTCTGTGGGAAAACAGTTGCAGAGAAGACAAAAGGGCATCACTTAAAAAGTTTCAAAGTCGGTTTTGAACTTTGCCAATGCCGGATAGGGTGCTCTGAGAAATTCCTACCCAGATATGGCAACTCCATTTTAGGGCTATCTGGCTTTTGTATAGGTAGAGAATTGCATTGAGAGTTAGATACCTTCTGGAGCAGTAAAATGACAACCATTTTTCCGGTGGCCTTGGCAACAGATTTGATGTAAATCTTCTAATTAACACATTTTGTTTTAAAGCACATCTTATTTGATGCATCACACTTAAGTTTTAAAGAGCATCTTATTTGGTTCATTACGACTAAGTTTAAAAAATCAGTATATTTGATCCATCACACATAAGTTTGAAATATCATTTTTAGCTCTAAATATGTAAACTGAACGGACACATCTTAAGAAAAGACTCGTTCATTTTTAATGTCCACCTCTAGCACAAGGTCACTATAGAAAGAAATCCAAGACAGATTCACTACAGTGAAGAAAACTCACTTCTCAATTATTGCCTAATAACAGATGCTCATGAATATTTATTTTGTTCTGCTAGCTCAATGAATGATCAATTATTTATAAACGAACATAACTGAGAAAAATATATGCATATGTATATTAGGGTTGTATAAATATAATATAGATATTTAGGATTGTCAACTGAAGAACACAAGAATGTTGCCACAAATCCACTACTAATCATGCCCAATTAAGCAAACGGAACACATACGAGTAATCTAATTGCTTAGAAAATGAGTATTATAAATACTTCCCTCTTTTTGTAGAAAATTACCAGAACATTAGCCATTGTTAAAAATCGTATAGCATTAAGGTCAGTTCTATTTAATAAGACAAAAAGAGAGTCACATGAACGCAATACTGGATTATAATTCATACTTTATTATATTACGAGCTATACTTACTCAACGTTGCTTGGGAGTGTTTTTCCTTTTTTTAAACTATACTGTTTTTCTTTTCTTTTTTTTTTTTGTGTGTGTGTGTGTGTGTGTGTGTGTGTGTGTGTGTGTGTGTGTGTGTGTGTGTGTGTGTGTGTGTGTGTGTTCTTATTTTTTATTACACCATTTAATTTTTAAATATCTTCCAAAATTTTCAATCTTTTAATGAATGAGAATTTTCTAAGAATTTTAAAGCCAGTTTAAATTACTTTCTATCCAATAGTTTCAGTACTTCCAAATTTCCTTTCAAATTTTGAAGGATCACAAAGTAATTCATTGCTTTATTTTTTTTCCTACTATCAACAAAAGTATAAAAAAAATTAAGTTAAATGGCTTACATGTCATGAAGTTGCTGGTGATCGAAAAGAGGTTTGGTACTTTTTGATTTGCATACGTGTCGATTACTGGTTATTCGAGAGGCCTTTTCTGGCTTTTAGACGCTTGGAGAAAGTTTTAGAGAGAGTTCTAAGGATTGTTACATTTGAGAATTCTTGTGAACATATTCATAATCTTTTGGTGCTTGAATACTAACAAAAGTTGGCGTCGCGATTTAACACTATTTTTGCAACTTTTTACACTTGACCCAATTCTGCCCTACTACTTATGTCTTAGTTTCAAATAATTTTGTTTTCGAAATAGTTGTTATCCGGACGCATTACCCCTCTATTCACTTTTTCTGTTATTTACACATTGTGACAGAGTGATGAGAATTACATTAAAAAACAACATTAATCTCTCAGAACTTTAAGAAACTTGAACGCTTAGCTATACATAGTTTAATTAAAAAAAAAAAAACGACGTAGCATGTAGCCACTAAAACACTGGCTGATTTGTTTTAACGCATTTTATGCAACCACTGGCCTGACATCTTCAGGGGCCTTGTTCTCTGCGGAATATTTCCACACTAGCGTTATTTTGCCAATAATATTTGCAATTAGGTTCAGATAGACTTTGAATGCTGCAGTGTTAATTAATATACCTAATAGTACCGACAGCTCTCTAACACTAACCTTCCGAACTCCTGTGTTCATTACACCACTGGCTGTTGGGGTACTGCTTTAAAGATAAGCTTATTTGTTCATGAAGAAACGATAATGCATTCTGGTGAATTTATATTCATAATCAAATTATTTTTTGTTTAAATAGTAGATTTCAAAGTTCGTTGTAGTACTTTATGCTATTACATTTTTAATTTCAATAAATAATGGATTAATATAAAATAAAAAAAATGTAAAAGCAAGAAACACAAATAGCTACAAACACGCGAGTTGTCAAACCAATAATTAAATTTAACTTTCAAAATACTAAATTAAGATTAAACGGTTAGAAAGACCAGACGAGTGTGAAATTGGCTTTAATAAATTTATTATTTATTATATTTTTAATAAATAGCGATATTTATTAAAAACTAGCAGGACCCGTTAACCGGCATTGCCCGGTTGATGCAGCCCCACCCTCGCCCCATCATAAAAAAATTAAAGTACGGGTGTTGTTGGTGGCCAACCCCGAACCTTCTCATGTTAAGAACGGCTTTTGGAATGGACACCCCCAACCTCCACATGTTTAGAATGGCTTTCAGAATAGACACACCCTAACAATCTTATGGTAAGAACGGCTTTCGGAATAGACACACCCACAACAATCGAAAAGAACTTGTCTCTGCTAAATTTAAATAAGATTTTCATAATCAGCATAGTCGAAAACCTTTAAATAGTTGTCATGTTAGAGAAAATTGTGGAGGTCGAGTTAATGTAATGTAGCATTTTATTATCAAGAGTGAATGTGGTAAAAATGAATGGTCGTCAGCTAAACAAGATAGTGACTATCAGGGTATTTGTATTGAATTTGTATGTGGCATCTGTTGTTGCAAACCTACGAGACTTTGGTCCAGAGGGGTATTTCTGCAATCAAAATATTATATATGAAGATGAAGACAATTTCAGGTACTCCTGGAGCATTGAGTTCCAGAGCGGCAAACATATTTATTTAATAGCCGCTCCCTTAAACGCATGCCCGGAAGATTTTAATTGGTTCATTATCATTGTAATAAAAAATTTAAAAAAAGCAATGTTTCATTCAACACACAAAACACAAAAACAACACACATGTTTCATTCAACACACAAAACACAAATCAACACACATGTTTCATTGAACACACAAAACACAAAAACACACATGTTTCATTGAACACACAAAACACAAAAACAACACACATGTTTCATTGAACACACAAAACACAAAAACAACACACATATTAATGTTTACTACTTTACATAGATATTTACATACGTGATAAATGATTTATTATTTCTATTCACTGAATTTACTACTTTTTAAATAATAAAAATAAATAAAAAGAATTTGCTCGTGTAAATTAAAAATGTTTGTAAATTAAAAATATTTGTAAAAGTGGGAAAAAAATTTATTATAAAAACGTTTTATTTTCGCACCATTCAGCAATTTGTTATCCATCTGCGCATGTTTTGTTGTTGTTGTTGTTGTTGTTGTTATTGTTGTTTTTCTTTTTTTTATAATTTCGCCCCAAAAAAGCCACATAACCACTTTGATGTAGAGGGCTACTATCAGAGACCCAGGTTGCAGGGGTACTATGTAGGGAGTTTAGCAGCAAGATGTCTGTTCACATTACACTTGAACTTCTGCATGCAAATTAAAAATGTTTAGAAATTAAAAATATTTGTAAAAGTGAGAAATTATCAAAGTAAATAAATAAATTAAAAATATTATCCGCGCATGCGTTAGCCTTTGTAGGGGAGGAGCTACTAAATAAATATGCTTGACACCATGGAACTCAACGCCCCAGAAGTACCCAATTTCACACTCGTCTGATCTTTATAAACGTTAAATCTTAATTTACTATCGAGTGTTTCAAACAGTGGATTACTTTTTATTTCAAAATACTATTATTTTTAAAAAGCTTAAGATAAAGTAAAGGAGAGAGAAATAAAAATTAAAGTAAAAAGACTCCCGGACACCACCGGATAGGTACAGTTAATTATTAACAATGGATAAAATAGGGGTTAACAGTAACTTTAGGAGCATCCTAAAAATCCCGCTAGTTAATATTTCAAAACAATTTATTATTGCATGAAACCATTACGTTTAATGTTGGTTTGTTGTTTTGTTTTACGATATATCAACCCTTTTTAAATTATTTAATGTTGAATCCGATCATTTTTTATAAAAGATTTGGCAATGATGTTGTACGGTTAACAGTCGAGAAATCGAAAACAAACAAAATATATAACAAATAACTATTACCAAATACAATAAAATTTCATTTTCTACTGACCTGCATAAATTTTTAGTGTTCTTTTTTTTTTTTTTTTGTTTTTTTGCAGAATTTGTATCGAAGCATCAAAAGCTTCTAAAAAAAAAAAAATGGCTGACCATGTTAGATCCAAAGCTTCAATCTACTACAACTTCTATTGATATATAAAAATGTAAACAGTTTAAGTAAGTTAAAAATATACAGATTGGTTGATAATTAAATTTTAATGCGTTTGCTGACGGTTATTTATTTTATCATTATTTTTTTCGATTTCTCGGTGGTTATCTATAAGAAATAGGCGCCACATCTAACGGCTGCCATCTTACATTGTTATAAGTTACAGGGGCAAGGAAAGACGTAATCTTATATTGAAAAGGTAAAAAAAAACAAGAACTTTTTTTTTAACTTCCAAAGGATTAAAACTATGCACATAAGTAGAAAATTGAGATTTCTTGCGTTTGGTAGCAGTTATTTGTTGCGTGTTTTCTTTGTTTTCGATTCCTCAGTTGTTATCTATACTATATCGTTGCCAAAGATTTATTTAAGATTGTTAATATCTTCAAACTCATACTATCAATAGAATGGGTAAATATACAAGAAACATGAACATTAATGTTGTATTTTTTAGTGTATGCAAAAGTTTAAAATCAAGATTTGTTTACTCAAAATTTTAAAATTAAAAAGAAGGTGGAGGTTAAATCTTGTAATATGATTTATGATTATTTAATAGATTTCTCTTATCATGTTTGTCCGGATTCAAACACCATCTGTTCACTTTACGTAAATATTAAAACCTAATCTATTAAATAAAAGACAGTTGTCAGTGTTTACATCCAGCTAAAACTCTAAAGTTACAAAACACATCCATAAAGCTGATATTTTCTTGATCGGCATTTTCTCGGATGAATGTAACAAAGCCATATGAGCGTATATGAAAAACAGCCGAAGGACGGATGGCAAGCGATTGGATTAGCAGCAGGAGCAGCGTTTGAACGTGTATGCAAATTGACAAATGTGCTCAGGGTTGCGTCTGAAGAAAAAGAAAAAAAAATGGACACCACGTAGTCAAGAAGAAACAAAGTCGGCGCCGAAGGAGATAGACGTGTAAAAGGAAGAGAGAAGAAAGAGTGCGACCAAAAAAAAATTGGACGTTTAAGAAATGGATGTCTAAAGCCAGCGTGCAGTGGAGCAGAAGTGAAAGACTTTTAAGCTGATGTCGAGACGGGAGAGTAACGGTAGTAAAAGCTTTTGTTAAAAAAAAAAAAATGCTGACCCGGATTTTTATTTATTTTTTTTCCTTTGTTCGTTTGTGCCTGCGACGTTACATGAATAATATGTAAAATTTAAAAAAAAATCATTTTTTTTACACTAAACTGGTGCAGATTTTGTTAAGTGGGTGGGGGTGCAGTCTGTTTTCCAGCCACTAACTAAAGAGAGGCAATTCTGATTTATTTTCAGAGAGTTAATTTCCTTTATACCGACTCATACTTCAAGGTGTGTGTGTGTGTGTGTGTGTGTGTGTGTGTGTGTGTGTGTGTGTGTGCGCGCGCAGAGAAAGGAATGGGTTGGGTAGAGAAGAAAGTGGTGGTAAGAAGAGAAAGGATTAATAAAAAATAAAAAAACAGGAGGGGAAAGCCATAGAAATGCAAGTTTAAATAGAAATGCGTTACACTTTTGGCCCGGGCGATGCCGGGTAACCCTGCTAATATTTCATAAACCGTTTCCCTTTTCTATTGACTCACTTAGCATCAGTCATTGAGATTACATTACAAGTTTGGTTTAAGATACATCTATGCATCTCTATAAGAGGCTTGATCTGTCTGTCAACCGGTCTGTTATGCAACATTAGGGCACAGGTCTCACTAGTAGAAAATAAATAATAATGCGTAAGTCATGTAGTCACAAGAAACACACCACACACACATACATACACACACACACACACACACTTGAAGTTGTCTAATAATTTATTGATATATATAGACTAGTTCATTTTCAGAATTTTTGAGATGAGGATTAATAATTTGTATTATTTTCTATGATCCAACCTACTGTTCTCATCTTGAGTGTTATTCTCACAACGTTTCAGTACATTATAACCTCTGATCTTCTTCAGCCTTTCTTTTGCCCACAAGGATGCGTTGTGAAATAGATTAAGTACTAGGCAAAATTTAGTTGTAAGTTACATTCTTCTAGAGGTGGAAAGTCAGTGTGGATGATACTAATTACACAATTGAGAATAACTTAAAACTTCTACCCAGGAATAGCTGATGAAACGAGGGCTTGTACTAAATAAAGGGTTCTGTTTGAAATTCCGTACATGTTCCTGTCTTTGATAGAAAGATTTCTGAATTGGACAAGATACATTTGAAGAAGGTCGGAGGTTATATTAGCCGAAACGTTATGTGAATAACACTCAAGATGAGAACAGTAGTCCAAATAACACATAATATTACACTAGGTGTAACAATTGTGAAAGCAAATGGTCCCATAAAAGAATGTATGGGTTTTGCAACATACATCAGGGAAAGCGAGATAATTCGAACATTGCCTCTGTGATAACAGACACTAACACTACGACAGTATCTCTCTGCCCTAGACAAAAAGTACTCTGGCCTAGAAAAAAATACCAAGGCAACCCTGTCAGTATTCCCCAGTAATGAGGCTGCAAATGATTAGCAATCAACTAACACCTTCTCAAAGGGTGAGAAAGTAATACCTAAGAGGGTGGATTTCCTAGGACTGTGCAGGACCATACCTTTGCCGGACAGAACAGAGCCATAAGATACCACAACTGCCCACCCTCTGTCGAACTGATTGTCGTCGACGTATCCTTGGCTGTTACGAATAAAACATACTCACACAACACAGTATATTTGTTAAAAAAAAAAAAAACATTTTAAAAATATTCGCAACATAAGAAAGCAGATACCTAATTTGTTGACACACTTGAATATGTCTTTTGAAAAAAAAAAAAAAGCAGTAAGTGCGTTCATGCTGAATCAATGGAATTCTAAGTAGCTCAATTGCATATTAAACAACAATGAGACCAGAACAGATATCTCAGTACCACAGAGCAGGGTCAGAAAAAAAAACACAACGGCCCACTCTCTGTTGAACTAATTGTTAAGGATATATCCTTGGTTGGTATGAAAAGATCCAGACTGCCAGTCAAGACAATGACGATTTTGTATTATCTCTATTCTAAACATCCAAGACAATTAAGATGAGATGTGACAGGTTATACAAGGTGGAAGGATAAAAGACGACATGTTTCCATTTCCGTTTGATGAAAACCGGTTTTCTTTCTTTTTTTTTTTTTTTTGATTCAGACTATCTACTAGTTGGCCAATTATGTACAAATTCCAAGAGCGATAGGAGCCTTCTATCATGTCTGAAAGCGAGTCAATGTTCAACAAATGAGATCGGAGATGTGCCACTGTACAACTCATGCTCTCTACAAGTACAAATTATGACAACAGGACCATAGCCAGCATCCTCAAAATGTATCACTGGATTGCCAGGAACATGCCTTTGGTGTAGTTTCAAGAGGGCGACATCATGCCACCTCACTTCTCTGAAGTTTGCTTGAAAGTCAACACCAAAATGTACCTAGATATGCTGAAGAGTGTGGTGATCCCCTGGGGCAGCAGACTTTGGGTGTGGCAGCGGGACTCTGCGCCGGCCCACAAGTCCAAAGAGACATAGGCTTGGTTTCAGAAGGAGTGCTACGACTTTGTACTCTTCTCTCACTAGCCCCCCCCCCCCTTTTCCTTCGACCTGACCTGCTGGACTACTTCGCTTGGTTATATATCCCAAACATCATCAACATGACGTCCTATAACACCAAAACCAGCCTGATTGCCGCCATGTGCCGAGTATTCATCGAGCTCCTGCCGGCACTTGTGGAAAAGACATGCTCCAAGTTCCGGACCGGTATCAAGATGTTGATTGAGGTTGAAGACGGCTACATTGAATAGATGTCAGCTCTACCACATAATCAAGTTACATGAATTGATTTTTTCAATAAAAGTTAAAAAATAAAGCTGTAGTGTTGTTTTCTGTAGAGCGACACTTTTATTGTTCTACCCTGTACAAATAATTTGTTTCACATGATCGGTGATACATTCCTGGCAGCAAATCAAATAAGTTGCTTTTAAGTTATACTAGCTGGGAGACCCGACGTTGTCCCAGGATTAAATGATGATCAACGAATGTTTCACACACTCATTTTTCAATCAAATCGATTGATTGCTTGCTCTAGTAAGGGACCCATTGTAATGCACCAGGAGGAAGCTTCACATGCCTCCCTGCAGTGGCTTAGTCCACAATACATTGTTGTTTACATTGCAATATAGAAAACCTACTATATTTTATAAAATTATTTTTATACATAATGACTTGAATTAAAGTTTAAAATGCAAAAGTCAAGTATCATGCTTCAATTGTGCTCTAAACAGAAACATTAATTTCAAACGCACCTGCCATATCAAAGAACCTACTGTTGATTTTATATGTCAGATCTTTCAGCTTGTGTGGTAATAAAACTTCTTAAATGCACTTGTGATGTTAGGCTGTGTAAGATGTAAACTTTGGTGAAAATCGTCTGTTCCTTTCTCTTTGGATCATTTCAATTATTGATTATCGATACTTATCGAAAACATTCCGGTACAAAACCTATCTAAGAATACTGTCAGACACATAAACTCCCTTCATGTAAAATTTTATAAAAATTGACCCAGACGTTTTAGACTCCATAGGGAACGAACTTGCACACACAAAGTTCCTTTTAAATAATAGTAAAGATAAAGACAGAGATAAAAAGAGGAATAATTTACTATTTGAGTTTACGTATTGAATTTGATGCTATTAAGACATAGATTACGGAGAAAGTGAATTTACAGTTTATGCGGTTTTTAATTCAGGGGAAAGCGTTATCTCTGCCAGTTGGAAGAGATTGTTTTTCTTTTCATCCAAGATTTCATCTCTCAGTATTCTGACTTTAAAAGACTTGGATTAAAAGTTTTAGACGCTCTTTATTTTATTTTATTTATTTATTTGCAAGTCCCATTTGCAGTCCCATTGAAGTCAGGGATCAAGCAGTGTGGTCATCAATGTTCTATATTATTCAAGATAGGCAATACTCAAGATTGTCTGCTCTTTTTTTTTACTTCCGGTTTCTGCTGTCTTTTTTTTTTTTTGGCTGGATTATTAGACATGGTCAAGTGGACAAGAAAGTCATTCTTAACATAAGGAAAGGGGTGGGATTTAACGTTATCTGGGAGGAAAATAATCATTAATCAGAAGGGACCATATCTCGCTTGTTACTGTCGTCCCATCTGCGGAGCAGAAGCCGGGATTTTAAAAGAGTAGACAATCTGTACTATAACCTTACGTTATACCAAATTAAAATAAATATTGAAGTAATAAAAAAAACGACAAAATAAAGGAGCTTATGTTTGAAGAATGGTAACAGTATGGATCTCTGTAACTGGTGTAAATGAAAATAAATAAAAATAAAATTGAATCCATCGCTAAGGTCAAAAAGTAGTTCTTGCAAGAATAAAGACTTCCTTGTTAGTTTTATACAACGAAACAGATCTGAAAATGTTTGCTGTCTGAATCTAATTTTGATAAAAAGGTTTGCAATTCCTAAAGCTTTCTTTTTATGTTTAAAACGAAATTTGAATATCAGGCAAGATAAATCCAATTTCTTTAAATTGAGACATTAATGCAAGGACAAAGATATAAAATCTAGATTTCAACTAAAATTTTTTTTTGGGGGGGGGGGTATTATTTGGATTGTTCTCATCTTGGTTGTTTTTATCACAACGTTTCGGCCAATGTAACCTTCGACCGTCTTCAGGTGCATTCATACTGGATGTTATTGGTGAATGGTGAAAAATAGTGCAAATCTATTTCTTTAAATAAATTTGGATCCATTCCATTTTTTTTTTTATATGATGTTTGTATATTTTTGAGATGAGGATTAATAGTTCCTATTTACTTTGCCTCCCCACAAGAGCAGAGTTAGACACCAGGGTCGTTTTTTAATGTGGAGAAAAGGAACAAAAATTAAAAATTATCTCAGTCGTGAAGGATTTCTCTTCCACTAATTGGGAACAAAAAATTGAAGTGGAGCATCAGAACAGATACTACACTTTGATCTTGGCCTGAAGGCCAATCATGAGGATTGATAGTTATGGAAAAAACAAGCAAGATGAGAATAATAGTCCAAATAATACAAAAAAATAATTATCAGTTCACATCTCAAAAAATATACAAACATTCAACTAAAAACTTATTTTAATTGAAAGAATAATAATTATGCCCATATCACATTATGATATGATTACGGAGGCTTTTCCGGTAACAAATGGAGTTAAACAGGGCTGTGTCCTTGCCCCTACACTGTTCACATTGATGTTTTCTGCAATGCTATTTGACGCTTTCAGCGATCAGTCACCAGGCATCAACATTAAATTCAGAACAGATGGAAAGCTGTTTAACCCAAGGAGACTGCAGGCTGTGACAAAGCTGAAGGAAGCAGTGCTGAGTGACTTTCTTTTTGCTGATGACTGTGCCCTCAATGCCAGCAACGAGCGAGAAATGCAAGACCAGATGAACAAATTCTCCGCAGCCTGTGACAACTTCAGCCTCACAATTAGCACCAAGAAGACCAAAGTTATGTTCCAACCAGCTCCCAGAAACCTGTATCATGAGCCAAGTATCTCAGTTAAGGGGCAGAACCTTCAAGCGGTTGAGACCTTCACCTACCTGGGTAGCACTCTATCTCGGACAGCCATAATCAATCCCAAAATCAACAACAGAATCGCCAAGGCAAACAGCGCATTCGAGAGACTCAGAAGCAAAATCTGGGAAAGGAGAAGAATCAGCATTGACACCAAGCTGAAGGTTTACAGAGCAGTTGTCCTCACCATATTGCTCTATGGCTCAAAAACCTGGACTACCTACAGAAGGCACGAAAAAATGTTGAACCACTTCCACCTGAGATGTCTCCAAAATCTCTTCCATATCAGATGGCAAGACAAAGTCCCTGATACAGAGGTCCTGAAAAGTGCTAATCTTCCCAGCATAACTACTACCATTCAAAAGACCCAACTGAAAATGGGCAGGTCACGTCTCCCGCATGCCAGATGAAAGAATCCCAAAACAACTCCTGTATGGCGAGCTGTGCCAAGGCAAGCGTTAGGTCGGAGCACCAAGAAAATGCTTTAAGGACAACCTCAAAGTCTCCCTCAAAGACTTCAACATCAGTACCGAGTCCTGGGAACCGCTTGCATCAGACAGACCTCACTGGCATCACCTCATCAACAAAGGAGCTGAAACAGCTGAAGAGAGAAGAACCCTCAAAGCAGTACAGAAGCATGCAACCCGCAAAGCCAGAGCAACAAGCTCTGTCCCCACAACACCTGCTCACCACTGTCCAACTTGTGGGAGAGGCTTCCATGCCCGGATCGGCCTAACAAGTCATCTCTGGAAGCACAAAAACAATACTTCTACTCACTGATGTCATGGTCATCTTCGACTTCGAAGGATGAACACGACACGAAAACATGATTTTGTGGTGTGACTTAGAGCTGAAATGCAACACATTTTGTGGTGATAGTTTTGTAATGTGGAAATTGGCGTTTATTACGTTTTGCATTTAAACTCTTCAAATATTCTCCCAAATTTTGAATTTATTTACAGTAAAAAGAAGCAAAGCAAATTGCAAGCAATCACATTACAGAACAACACTAGACATGGACAGGACAGCTAGAGCAAAATAAATAAAAGAAACGTTTTGCTTTTCTTCAGGAAAAAAAAAAAAATCAAATTCGACCTTGAGTTTTGTAATGTGGAAATTGGCGTTTATTATGTTTTGCATTTAAACTCTTCAAATATTCTCCCAAATTTTGGATTTATTTACAGTAAAAAGAAGCAAAGCAAATTGCAAGCAATCACATTACAGAACAACACTAGACATGGACAGGACAGCTAGAGCAAAATAAATAAAAGAAACGTTTTGCTTTTCTTCAGGAAAAAAAAAAAAAATCAAATTCGACCTTGAGTTTTTTTTTTGTCCTCTCTTCACAACAGATGTGGTTGCTGTTCCATTTAGCAGACGACCAAATAGGCCACCATTAAACAATAGAATTGAACGGCGAATCAAAACCGGAAAATGTCAGGCGAAACATCTGATACAGGTAAAGTGTCATTTTGCAGAAAGGTTGAACCTCTTGGAGCAAAGAGAATTTCCAATGTTTAGAGTTCCACTTCACCTTGACAATTATAAAAAAAAAAAAAAACTAGTATGCATCCTCTGTCAAAAATATAAAAAAAAAAATGATTTGCTTAGCTAGAATCAAAACCAAAACATTTAGTGCTCCAATCTGAGTCGCTACCATTCCAGCTATAGAAAGATAGATAAAGGTTTTAAATTCAAGTTATTAATGTATACTTGAGCATGTGCAAAAGTAATAGGTTTTATCGACTTATTTCTGCCAAGATCAACTGAATTTTTTCAATTTTGACCCTTTAGCAACTATTTTTCAGCTAAAAACCAAATAGAAATTGTTGCACAAGTTTAAATTCCCTATATATCAAGTTTCAAGTCTGTAGTCCAAATATTCATAGAGGGGTTTGGTAGAGATCTTTACACATGCACAGAATATCAGTTATATATATATATATATATATATATATATATATATATATATATATATATATATATATATATATTAGCATGGGTGCCCGGCGTTGTCCGGGTGTTTGGAGGTGTATGCTGAGCAAAAAAAAAAAAAAAAGGTCAATTTTTTTAATTTGACCCCTATTATGTCCCCTTAAAATTTATTGTTTAGGGCTAAAATAAAGTTATTAAGTTAGATCCATGTCCAAGAAATCTATATCTAAAATTTCACGTGTTTAGACCCAAAATTGTAGGAGGAATTTGGTAGAGTTCTCAAAGGTCAAATCGTTGAACTTTGACCCCTTAATCGCCAAATTTCTGTCCGAAAACCAATCACATCGATTTTCCCAAATCTCAGTACTCTGTATATCAAATTTCGAATCTGTATGCTTAAAATTGACAGAGTTATTGCATAGGGGAATGTACACAGACACACAGATACAGACACACACACACACACACACAAACTTTCACTTATATATATATATATATATATATATATATATATATATATATGCATACTAGCATTTCAGCCCGGCGTTGCCCGGGTGTTTGGATGCGTATGTTGAGCATAAAAAAGCGGTAAATTTTTTGAACTTTGACCCCTATTATGACCCCTTAACATTTATTGTTTTCAACTCAAATCAAGTTATTAAGTTAGATCCATGTCCAAGGAAACTATGTATAAAATTTTAAGTGTTTAGACCCAAAATTGTAGGAGGAGTTTGGTAGATTTCTTAAAGGTCAAATCGTTGAACTTTGACCCCTTAACAGCCAAATTTCTGACCGAACACGGATTACAAAGATTTTCCCTAATCTCAATACCCTGTTTATCAAATTTCGAGTCTGTAAACTGAAAATTGACAGAGATATTGCGTAGGAAAATGTACACAGACACACAGACACACAGACACGTTCACTTTTATAGATGCAAAAAGAATATATACATACTAGCATTTCAGCCCGGTGTTGCCCGGGTGTTTGGAGGTGTATGTTGAGCAAAAAAGAAAAAGCGGTCAATTTTTTTAACTTTGAACCCTACTATGACTCCTTAAAATTTATTGTTTTGGCTCAAATCAAGTTATTAAGTTAGACCCATGTCCAAGGAGACCCAAAATTGTCGGAAGAGTTTGGTAGAGTTCTCAAAGGTCAAATCGTTGAACTTTGACCCCTTAACAGCCAAATTTTGGTCCGAACACAGATTACAAAGATTTTCCCAAATCTCAGTACCCTGTATATCAAATTTCGAGCTCAATGAAGTTTCTGTCCACAGTTATGGTCTTTGGTATGGTTCAAAGTGAGGGTCACATGATGCCACCTCACAGCTTGAAAGTCAGTATTAAAGTTAAGAGGGTGGTGATCCCCTGGTTCAATCAGGTTGCCATTGACAGACCCTGGGTGTGGCAGCAGGATTTAGCGCTGGACCCCATCCAAAAAGACCCATGCTTGGCTTCAGAAGGAATGTTATGACTATGTACCCTTCTCCTCACTGGCCACCACTCCTCCCCCAACCTGAACCCACTGGACTTGTTTGGTCATACGTCTAGAACATCACCAATATGACCTCCCACAATACCAAAGTCAGCTTGATCACATCAATCTGGCTAATATTTGCTGAGCTCCTGCTGACACTTGTGGAAAAGGCATGCTCCAAGTTCCAAACCCATATAAGTGTTGATTGAGGCTGAAGGCAGCTACATTGAATAGATGTCAGCTCTGCTACATAATCAAGTTCCTGAATTGATTTTTTCAATAAAAGTTTTAAAATAAAGCTGTAGTGTTGTCCTTTTCGTTGACAAATTTATCGTCCTACCCCTGTATTTTTTAAATTATATAATATTATAATCTTACTTTGTCAGATAGAAGTTTCCTATATGATATGATATTTCGAGAACATTTTTCTTCATCATGTGTATATTCGACCTTAATTCAAGCATGCATAAGAAGACTGTTGCTAACGAGAGTTATTCAGCATAAATTGAAATAGATTTGAAATCAAGTTAATTTTTTTTAATTTTACTTCAAAGTCATTGTTCTTCAAACTTATTTGCATCTATCAATATTTTTTAATTTTTTTTACATTTATTGCATAAAGTGTAACCGAGATAAATTTTGTATTTTTATTTAAAATTTAATTTTATTAGTTGTAACCATACTATGACGAAATAAGATGTTATCTCTTGATGCTTCTGTTTAGTCACGTAAATACAGTTGATTCAATAGAAGAATAGAACAGATACCGACATAAAAGTGACCTCTCTTTGCACTCTCAGCCACACTCCTGAGGTTGGTGGACCAAGTTACCTTATTGACACCTTCCTCTCCCACACCTAACTCTTAACTTTTTAAAATTGTATTTTATTAAAAATCTGAAATGTGAATAGGAGAATGGAACAGATGCTGACATGAAAGCCCCCCCCTCTCTCTCTCTCTCTCTCTCTCTCTCTCTCTCTCTCTCTCTCTCTCTCTCTCTCAGCCACAGCAGATTAACTCACTTTTTTTACACTCTTCTCTCCTTCCCAACTCTTAACTCTTTAAAACTGCATTTCATTAAAAATCTGAAATCGATCTTTTAACGGTGGCCAGTGTCTGGTCAGCATAAATCACGACAACTGCCCAGGACTCTTAGTTCTAATTGCAGATCGATAGCCAATCCTCAGCTCGCAAACTGATTGGAATTTACATATATCTAGTATTGCAATATATTTGCTCTGTCATACTATAAACAACTCTTCCTCCCACAGCCAGGGCCATTGGAAAATATCTATGAAGTTAATAAAAATATACAAGTAATACACCCATAGATGTTAGGGACAATTAGCCGTTAATAGCCGAGCAGAATGATCAAGATAGAGAATTTAAGAGAAGTATTTAGCTTCGGTTGGGTAAGTGTAACTGAGAAAAGCAACAACATTTAGGATTTCCAGTCGAAGGTATATATATTTGGGGAGCACTGACAGCTGAAAGAGATGTTTGAGGAATACACTGAGAAACTGGTTCAAGAGTAAAGCCCGGATGGACGACAGAAAATGATCATGATAAGCAGATCGACGAGAAACCTCAGAATGAGTCTGAGCTGATATCCTGGATTTGAGAGACGGGAGGCTTAGCTCAGAAGTAGAGATGCTAATGATAGGATCCCAAATTACACACACACACACACACACACACACACACACACACACACACACACACACACACAGTGTTCAACAAATATGATATTTATATCTGTGTTTGCATTATTTCTTACTTTGTATACAAATTGTGAACTATGTCTTTGCACCCTCAATGATCAACAATACTAAAATCGACATGAAAAGAAAATGAAGAAGAAACTGCACAAACATTGGAGTGGTTGGTTGCTCGGGATGTGGTTATGACTGTACAACTCATTTAAGCACTGATCAGCCTCAAAGATGTTTAACTTAAGTAATCTTACAGAAGCCGATGTGCCAATGCAATTATAATCATTGAAATATCTTAAGTGACATGATTGCTTGACCAAAGGTATTTTGCCCTGTACATGTTAAAGTGTTATCAGATGAGAAGCTAAGACTTTGTCCTGAATCACAACATTGCGAATGTCCTCATCCATTATTCTCATCCACAAACCATATGACCACAACACAGGCACATCATCGCACATTTTTGTGAAGTAATAGACAATAATGCAATAATCAACAGAAAATAATATCAGTATTTAATTACAGAATGTAAATTAAATATACAATATACAAAATTTAAAATCAACAAAAACAATTGCTTTTATATGGAAGTCACTCCAGCCAAGGCATGAAGCCACTTGATGTAAGGAGCTAAAAAGAACGAAAAATGGTTATTGCAAAAACAGGAGACGCCTATTGACATTGGTCTTGAAAAGATCAAGGCTATATGCAGGAGGAAAACAATCAGCGTGTAAAAATAGAGTTCCACAAGTTTGTACTTCTTGGAAACAATCTACTGAAATAGGAAACCGTATTATAACAAGGTAACAAAACAGAATTGATGAAGACCACTAGACTAACAAGTCAAACAAGCTGAAAAAAGGAAGTGGGGAATAGATCAGACAAGTCTGAAGAACATATGAGATAATAGTACTAGCAGCATCATGTCTGTGAGAGAGAGGATGTAGAGAAGAAGAAAGTGTGAGAGGTCAACCAAATATTTTGTTATTTATTCATAAATATAAGTCCTGCATAGCATCACCAGAAAACTTTGAATGATACTGATCAGATAGACGCAGCATTAAATAATTTGAGTTATACAAAAATCAGTTATTACTGTCAGTCGCACACATCTGTTTATATCAAATGGTGGCCGGCCATTCCATTATCCAGATATAAGAGTTCAAAATCTGGCATCGGCAATGGCACTATTGCACTATTACACAATAGTACTTTATTTAGATAGAAGTGTTAATTATTATTTGTTCCAATATTTTTGCCTTATAATGGGGTAGGATCCCCCACAGTCGGGAGATTCTATTTATAAATGATGCTGCTAGGAACTGACAAATCAAATTAATTCACGTTCTGCTACCAACCAATCAGAAACCAGAATTGCTCCATAAATATTAAACCTTTTCTGTAGCAACTTCGCATGTGTTTTCTTCATGTCAACAAACAAAGGATCTTTTGTTCTGTCTACTGAGAACCAGTCACCTCCAGGACTTGTGTAGAACAATTAACCCTAGGAAATTGCGCTGAAACTAAACTTGGCTTACAGCTCTAGCGGACCCTTGATATACAACATAATCTCATTGACACACCGGTTCTCATTAGATCACCAAAGTTAAGCAACATTGAGCCTGGTCAGTATCACATGGGTGACCATTTGGGAATACCAGGCACTGTATGTAGGGGACATTAACACCTACCTGCAAGTAAACCTAATGTCATCATTTCTCGTGACTGGGATATACATGCGACTGAGGACCACTTATGAATTTAATATTCCCTTGACACTTCCTCCTCTGAAGGAAGCCGGTTCAACTTTCCTAGGATGAATGCCACTGGCATACATATATAAGTGGTGCAATCGTTAATCGCTATTCAACAATCAGTTCTAAGTTATTGTCTTCGAGGGAAGGAATTGAGTAATCTTTTCTACAGATTACGATAATAATTAAAAATATCATAATAAAGTATTCAGTTTGAAATTCCGTATAAAGTCCTGAGTTTGAACATTCGTATTATTTATATTCTTTGGACTACAGTTCTCATCTTGAGTATCATTTTCACAAGGTTTCGATCGATGTTACCTCTGACCTTCTCCAGGTGCATCTTGTCAAACTCGAGAATCTTTCTGTTAAACTTGTGGAATCTGCACAAAATTTTGAATGAAACTATCTCTTTAATTCACAGGAGTAGCATACTATCATTTCATCAGTGATGACTGGATAGAGGTTCTAAGTAATTCCCAATTGTATTTTCAGTCTGTACACACTGAGAATTGAACCTTCAACCTTCAGAAGAAGGTCACTTTTACAAGTGAATTTTTCCAAGTATTCTAATCACTGTGCCAGGGTCCTTTCAGATTCCCAGAGTTCAAAAGAAAGAGTCCCAAAGTTGACAAGATACATCTGAAGACGGTCAGAAGTTACATTGACCAAAATGCTGTGAAATGACACTCAAGATAAGAGCAGTAGTCTGAAGAATTCAAATAATACAAATAACCAATTTTCATCTTAAAAACTTTAGAAACATAAAGATTCCCATATTCGAAAATAAAGTCTTGTTATATTGTCTAAAACATTGTGAAAATAACAACCAAGAATAACAGATCAAATAATCCAAATAATGCAATGATGATAAAATGGCTGTTTCTGCAATCACATTGATTGACCTATAAGTTTCTTATAAATTCTGATGCTTTGTGTCGTATTTTTTTTTTTAAATCAAAGATGAGAAACTGATGAAACATAAGATGGCTGCAACATATTTTTGCAGGACAAGTTTTTCTTTTGTTTTCACCGCAGCAGCTTGGATTCTTCTAATCCACTAATCCTAATCTTTTTCTTAATCTGTTAATCTTTCTCAATGAAAAGAGGATAGGAATATTACGATAATACATCAGCAAGGTTTTACAGAGTGCAACAGGAAAAGAAATATTTTATTGTATTCACCTCTTTTGTTGCCAGAGACAGGTAACCTCGGAAGTAGTGTTTGAATGATGATGAGTTTATAGTGAAGTAAACGTTGTAGAATCACCAACTGCCCTTCAGACAGTAACACAAAATTTAATTTTTCTAGAAAAAGTGGTTGGGAGCAGTGTGTGATATCTGTTCTAGTGCTGCACGTCACCTTTTCTGTCCTCAGTCGTTGAATGAGGGATCCTTCTAGATGGAGGCAATTTTAATTTTTATCCAAATCCAGCATGCCAGATTTGGGGTAGCTGTGTTTTCCACACATTAATAACCAACCTCGTGTTTAATTCTTCCCTTGTGGGGAATGTAAATAAAGACACAGAATTGCTTTCCTAATGGTAAGGAGAAATCTAGGAAATGCAAGAGTAAACAAAAAAGGATTGGTGTAATTTTAAAAATTTTCCTTCTCCTAGATTAGTCGCCTAATCACCACTTGAGAGTTTACTCCACTCTTTTATCCATTGAAAGTGATTTTACTTCCACTTCCTAACTTACAGCACTTGATATTCCCACATAATCACCCATCAGTAAATTTATATATGAGGACCCAATACTATCCCCCCAATGAGATGCTACTTTTTTTTTTTTAGGTGATTACATCCAAACAACTTGAAAAACTTTGTAGTTTAAAAAATATATTTTTAGAATTTAGAGTAGGGATATCCTCCACTCTAAAGTTTAAAATGTTTTTGCTTGCCAAGAAAGTAGAATCTCATTTTTTTCTTTTTGAGTTTGCACACGGTTCTAATCTACAATACTACTCACACATCTAAGTACATACTTTTTTAGAATAAAGATTAGAGTGTCTTTCAAACATTACACCTACTGTCGCATGTACGTTGCAACACTGATCTGTTAGTTTTCATTATACTTTTAAATTCTAGAGTGGAATTATACAATCAGTTTCATTTATTACTGAATCAAAATATTTTTAGTAAGTGGTCCTTATAATCAAACCACATTTATATATAGGATATATAAATGTTTGGTTTGTTTTACTATACACATAGATTCGAAAAGTTGTCAAAAAACAAATCTATAACAAATAAATGTTACCAAAGGTAAGATAAGTTACTCTTTTACCTATCTGGAAAAGTTTTTAGTGGTTTTACTCACTTTAACATGTAATCGGTTCGAAAATCATACAGTGTTTATCGATACATGGGACCAAGAGAAATGGCGGCGAACCCTTAGTTGAATGCATTAAGTTATTAAGTTTTGTAAAATGAGTTAAAACTAAAAAATTATGCAAAATACTGTTAGAAACTCACTCAATATATGTTAACGTGACATATATAACATATATTATGCCGAGGCAGCGCTCCCAATGATGCTGGGTTAAACAGAGATGAGAGGGAAATTTTTTTTTTTTAAACTGCCTGGCAAATATACTTGGTAAACTAAGTGCAAAACAGATTCAAACAATTTCACTTAAAAGGGATGGTCAGAGTTTTTAAAAAATCTCTTGGTTGGAATATATGATATAGCGGATGAATGTTAGGCATCCAGTAAGATGCTCCATCCCAAGCTTAAACAAACTGATAAGAAAACTGGGGGGGGGGGGATTCGATTAAATTTTTTGTAGAAGTTAACATGAGCCAAAGTAGATTTCTTAAACATAACATTTAAACTTAGGAAAGAAAATGATAATTCGCTTTATATACACACTACTTCAAACCATGACAGCATAAGAGCTTTGCTATTCTTTTGGATCCCTCAGCGGCGTGGAGGGGGAGATGTGCTATATGGTCAACAGCCTGTACTCCGTATCATACCTTCCAAGCTAGCATCTAAAGGATGCACCCCCTATGGTTTACGCTGATCAACAGAGGACTACTACTACTACTACTACTACTTCCTCAAATCATCCCTACTATTATCAAATAAATCTCACAGATAATCTAAAATTAATTGAAGGAAGTTATCTTCAATAAAGCTAAATGATACCATGAAACAGTTTTAAAAAACAGTGAGTTTACAAAAAAATTAACATTAATGCCCAGCAAGAAGAAAAATTAAAACCGAAATAGAAACATAATTTGGTTTAAGCCACCATACAACAAAAATATAAAAACAAACCGGGGCAGTTTAGAGAGATTTTGTTAAAGTTCTTGATAATTTCACACATTATACCCAGGTGTGCTAATTATCAGAAGCGATTAAACAAAAACTGTTGGACATTTATAACTGCAACTTGGTGGACAGGTCAGGCATAAACTTAACTTTTCTGTATTATTGACTTAATGCATTTAATAAGTATGAACTCATTATAAGCCAAATAGAGACGGTATGCAAATATTAGCGGTTGGATTTTATCAGTTTTCAAAATTTAATTCTTATCATCTATTGATGTCTTAATGTTCTTTCTGGGTAGCGTGAGGTTATTTGTTTATAGGAGGCTGAGGGGAGATGGTAATTTTATTGATTATGTCAGCGATATGCAGATAATATTAGCAATGAGGTTTATTTGCGCATGAAGTTTATTTGTACAAAAAACAAAAGATTGTGAATTTTATTAACGATTCCATTGATGATACGTTATTTTATTTTATTTATAGTAATCACTCCAGACAAGGCAGAAAGCCACTTGTTGTAAGGAGCTAAAAAAATACCACTTTAAGGTGAACAATAAGTCTTATATAGAGATCAACGGGCGAATCTCTGATTCCTTCAAGTTATTCTTTATATTTTTTATGTTATTCATTATTGTATATATTTGCTGAATCCTTTTCTCGGGTTGTTAGTAAATTCACAAGAAATTCAACTTAAAATACTAAATTGGAGGACATGCATTTGTATTTTTTTTTTATTCATTGATCATAACTTCAAGGTAATGATGTTGACAATTTGATGATGACGAATATTATGAGTGGATTGAAAATTTCTACATACAACCCATTCAAAACATCAACCATCCCAGAAAACAACAATTGTTTTTCTCTTTGTAAGAAACATCGTTCATGGAATGTGAAAACTAAAGGACAAAGTAAAAGAAGCAGAGTTACGATGCTGCCAAAAGTTAACCCAAAGTCTACTTTCTACTCTCCATATTTTTTTTTTTTTAGTGTGGGGCAGGGAGTGGAGGGGGTGTGGCACCCTGTACCATGTTTCATTATAATACAACACACATAATTAGGTAAGGAGAACAAGACGTAATGCAATGCGTGCCACAAGGAGATTGTCGCATATTGACACAAGTGTAAACAAAAAAATAAAACGTGAAATTGACCACTAAACATGCATACAAAAATGCACAAAGAAAAACGAGAGGATCTAAAAGTTACGTAATGGAGTTAGAGTGCATTGATGGAGGAAAAAACAAAAGGTAAAACATTAGAATCAATCTTTTTTTCATATTATTTGGATTATTCGAACTACTGTTCTTATCTTGAGTATTATTTACACAGCATTTCGGCTGATGTAACTTGGGAATCTTTTGGGGGGATCTGGATGGGATTTCTGTTAAACTTGGGAATCTTTCTGTCGAACTCCGGAATTTGCATGGATTTTTTATTTCATCCACAGGGGTAGCATGCTCTCATTCCAGCAGACATGACTAGGTGGAAGTCTTAAGTAATTCGCAATCGTATTCTTTGTATTACATGCTCTGAGGATTGAACCTTCAACTTCCAGAACAGTGTCCCATATAACTTAATTTTACCAAGTACTTTATTCGTTACATGACGGGTTAGTCATTTTTTTTCTCTAACCGGAAGTTAGATTAGATATCTACAGTCATTTTCTCTCTACTCTATCCCTCTTTCTCTCAGATTTGCTTGAATACAGAAATAATATGCTAAAAAAGCTGAACCACAAATTTAGAAAAAATCTAATCTATACTATTAATAAAATTCTAAATCTTTATTTATTTATTTATGTGTGTGTATATGTACCAATAAAACTTTCAAACGGATGTACCGAATTGAAAAATTCTTTTTTTGCCCTGAAAGGTGTGAATCCCTAGATTGTCGTTATCTATATATGGTTCTTAACGAACAACGCTGAGGCACACAAAAAGCCCAAAATAATGGTTTTTGGGCCGTTTCGTTTTTTGTCAAAAAAGTTACCTGCCCATGTCAATGGAATTTAGCACTATATACAGTCGCAGTAGCATCTTTCGGTATACGGACAGAAATTGTGGCACAATGGATAATGCATCTGACTACGGATCAGAAGATTCTAGGTTTGAATCCTGGCAAGTTACTAATAATTTTAACCATCATTTTATCCAACGTTTACTCATTATCCTTACCCTTAGTTACGGTATTTTTGTTTTTTCAGTAATTTTTTTTTTTTGTGCATATGGGAATTTCCTATAATCCGAGTTCACAGAGTAAGCGTTGATGGTAAGACGCTGTTGAGTGTACTTGACGTTGAATGTACTCAATATTGTGTTTGACTCGGCATTGTGTGTGCCGACGCAGTGCAGCCACTAGTTTAAAATAAATATGCTATTTAAAATGTAAACATAACAAGTCCAGCAGACAATTGAGCCTCTTACAGATATTTTTTGTTTGTTTATTTGCAATTTTTTTAACTGAAATGATTCCCACTTATCAAGGTCAAAGGTCACTCAAGGATAAGCATTGAGGATGAGTTGAGATATAAAGAACTTTATGAGAGGATTGGGGAAAATTAATATGATGGATCAAGTTCGAAGTCCTAATGGGGATCTGTTGATATTGGATTTGAAGACGACCATGTTGTAATCTACAGAGAAGCTGTCCGTCCTTCTGATAATGTGTTTCACAGACAGAAAGCCTTTGCAAAGAAGCTCTGTCTATGGACGTTCCTCCTGACATTAAACATGTGGAAGAAGGAAAAAAGAAAAATGTTTTTCTTGATGTGTTGACACGTCTAAAAAGAACAAAAAAAAAAAGAAAAAGAAAGGAAAAAGGAATAAAGGAAAAGAAAGAAGAAAAATATTCTGGTTTATCAGTCATACTTGATTTCTCTTTTAATCGATAATATTACTGCCATAAAAAAAAGCACAAAAAGAAAAGAAAAGGTAACAAAAAATAGGGAAAAAGAAGAAAAAAGAAATAAAGAGAAGCAAAAAGGAAAAAATATTCGAATTCATTAACTATTCGTCATCTCTGTTTTAGTCCATATACCATTGCTGTCATGAGTAAAGCACAAGAAAAAAGAAAAAAAAGGAAAAGGAAAAAGAAAAGAGGAAAAGAAAAGAGGAAAAAAGTTTTAAAAAAAGTAAAAATATGACAGGAAAAAAGAAAAAAGAAAGGAAAAAAGGAAAAGAAAGGAAAAAATAAAAGAGAAGAAAAAAAAGAAGAAATATTCGGATTCATTAACTATTCGTCGTCCCTGTTTTAGTCCATATACCATTTCTACCATAAATAAAGCATGAAAGAAGAAAAAAGAAAAAGAAAAGGAAAAAGAAAAGAGGGAAAAAGTAAAAAAAAAGTAAAAATGTGAAAGGAAAAAATAAAAAAATATACCATTGCTGCCATAAATAAAGCATGGAAGAAAAAATTTTAAAAAAGAAAAGGAAAAAGAAAAGAGGAAAAGAAAAGAAGAAAAAAGTAAAACAAAAGTAAAAATGTGAAAGGAAAAAAAAGAAAGGAAAAAAGTAAAAGAAAGGAAAAAATAAAAGAGAAGAAAAAAAGAAGAAATTTTCGGATTTATCAAGTATTCGTCGTCCCTGTTTTAGTCCATATACCATTTCTACCATAAATAAAGCATGAAAGAAAAAAAGAAAGAAAAAAGAAAAAGAAAAGGAAAAAGAAAGGGGGAAAAAGTAAAAAAAAGTAAAAATGTGAAAGGAAAAAAGAAAAAAAGGAAAAAAGTAAAAGAAAGAAAAAAATAAAATAGAAGAAAAAAAGAAGAAATATTCGAATTCATTAACTATTCGTCATCTCTGTTTTAGTCCATATACCATTTCTGCCATAAATAAAGCATGGAAGAAAAAAGAAAAAAAGAAAAGGAAAAAGAAAAGAGGAAAAGAAAAGAGGAAAAAAGTAAAACAAAAGTAAAAATGTGAAAAGAAAAAAAGAAAGGAAAAAAGAAAGGAAAAAATAAAAGAGAAGAAAAAAAGAAGAAATATTCGGATTTATCAAGTATTCGTCGTCCCTATCGTCCATATACCATTTCTGCCATAAATAAAGCATGGAAGAAAAAATTAAAAAAAAGAAAAGGAAAAAGAAAAGAGGAAAAGAAAAGAGGAAAAAAGTAAAACAAAAGTAAAAATGTGAAAAGAAAAAAAGAAAGGAAAAAAGAAAGGAAAAAATAAAAGAGAAGAAAAAAAGAAGAAATATTCGAATTCATTAACTATTCGTCATCTCTGTTTTAGTCCATATACCATTGCTGTCATGAATAAAGCACAAGAAAAAAGAAAAAAAAAAGAAAAGGAAAAAGAAAAGAGGAAAAGAAAAGAGGAAAAAAGTAAAACAAAAGTAAAAATGTGAAAAGAAAAAAAGAAAGGAAAAAAGAAAGGAAAAAATAAAAGAGAAGAAAAAAAGAAGAAATATTCGGATTTATCAAGTATTCGTCGTCCCTATCGTCCATATACCATTTCTGCCATAAATAAAGCATGGAAGAAAAAATTAAAAAAAAGAAAAGGAAAAAGAAAAGAGGAAAAGAAAAGAGGAAAAAAGTAAAACAAAAGTAAAAATGTGAAAAGAAAAAAAGAAAGGAAAAAAGAAAGGAAAAAATAAAAGAGAAGAAAAAAAGAAGAAATATTCGGATTTATCAAGTATTCGTCGTCCCTATCGTCCATATACCATTTCTGCCATAAATAAAGCATGGAAGAAAAAATTAAAAAAAGAAAAGGAAAAAGAAAAGAGGAAAAGAAAAGAGGAAAAAAGTAAAACAAAAGTAAAAATGTGAAAAGAAAAAAAGAAAGGAAAAAAGAAAGGAAAAAATAAAAGAGAAGAAAAAAAGAAGAAATATTCGGATTTATCAAGTATTCGTCGTCCCTATCGTCCATATACCATTTCTGCCATAAATAAAGCATGGAAGAAAAAATTAAAAAAAAGAAAAGGAAAAAGAAAAGAGGAAAAGAAAAGAGGAAAAAAGTAAAACAAAAGTAAAAATGTGAAAAGAAAAAAAGAAAGGAAAAAAGAAAGGAAAAAATAAAAGAGAAGAAAAAAAGAAGAAATATTCGGATTTATCAAGTATTCGTCGTCCCTATCGTCCATATACCATTTCTGCCATAAATAAAGCATGGAAGAAAAAATTAAAAAAAAGAAAAGGAAAAAGAAAAGAGGAAAAGAAAAGAGGAAAAAAGTAAAACAAAAGTAAAAATGTGAAAAGAAAAAAAGAAAGGAAAAAAGAAAGGAAAAAATAAAAGAGAAGAAAAAAAGAAGAAATATTCGGATTTATCAAGTATTCGTCGTCCCTATCGTCCATATACCATTTCTGCCATAAATAAAGCATGGAAGAAAAAATTAAAAAAAAGAAAAGGAAAAAGAAAAGAGGAAAAGAAAAGAGGAAAAAAGTAAAACAAAAGTAAAAATGTGAAAAGAAAAAAAGAAAGGAAAAAAGAAAGGAAAAAATAAAAGAGAAGAAAAAAAGAAGAAATATTCGGATTTATCAAGTATTCGTCGTCCCTATCGTCCATATACCATTTCTGCCATAAATAAAGCATGGAAGAAAAAATTTAAAAAAGAAAAGGAAAAAGAAAAGAGGAAAAGAAAAGAGGAAAAAAGTAAAACAAAAGTAAAAATGTGAAAAGAAAAAAAGAAAGGAAAAAAGAAAGGAAAAAATAAAAGAGAAGAAAAAAAGAAGAAATATTCGGATTTATCAAGTATTCGTCGTCCCTATCGTCCATATACCATTTCTGCCATAAATAAAGCATGGAAGAAAAAATTAAAAAAAAGAAAAGGAAAAAGAAAAGAGGAAAAGAAAAGAGGAAAAAAGTAAAACAAAAGTAAAAATGTGAAAAGAAAAAAAGAAAGGAAAAAAGAAAGGAAAAAATAAAAGAGAAGAAAAAAAGAAGAAATATTCGGATTTATCAAGTATTCGTCGTCCCTATCGTCCATATACCATTTCTGCCATAAATAAAGCATGGAAGAAAAAATTAAAAAAAAGAAAAAGAAAAAGAAAAGAGGAAAAGAAAAGAGGAAAAAAGTAAAACAAAAGTAAAAATGTGAAAAGAAAAAAAGAAAGGAAAAAAGAAAAGAAAAAATAAAAGAGAAGAAAAAAAGAAGAAATATTCGGATTTATCAAGTATTCGTTTGTCCCTATCGTCCATATACCATTTCTGCCATAAATAAAGCATGGAAGAAAAAATTAAAAAAAAGAAAAGGAAAAAGAAAAGAGGAAAAGAAAAGAGGAAAAAAGTAAAACAAAAGTAAAAATGTGAAAAGAAAAAAAGAAAGGAAAAAAGAAAGGAAAAAATAAAAGAGAAGAAAAAAAGAAGAAATATTCGGATTTATCAAGTATTCGTCGTCCCTGTTTTAGCCCATATACCATTTCTACCATAAATAAAGCATGAAAGAAGAAAAAAGAAAAAGAAAAAAAAAAAGAAAAGAGGGAAAAAGTAAAAAAAAAGTAAAAATGTTAAAGGAAAAAAGAAAAAAATATACCATTGCTGCCATAAATAAAGCATGGAAGAAAAAATTAAAAAAAAGAAAAGGAAAAAGAAAAGAGGAAAAGAAAAGAAGAAAAAAGTAAAACAAAAGTAAAAATGTGAAAGGAAAAAAAAAAGAAAGGAAAAAAGTAAAAGAAAGGAAAAAATAAAAGAGAAGAAAAAAAGAAGAAATTTTCGGATTTATCAAGTATTCGTCGTCCCTGTTTTAGTCCATATACCATTTCTACCATAAATAAAGCATAAAAGAAAAAAAAAAAAGAAAAAAGAAAAAGAAAAGGAAAAAGAAAAGAGGGAAAAAGTAAAAAAAAGTAAAAATGTGAAAGGAAAAAAGAAAAAAAGGAAAAAAGTAAAAGAAAGAAAAAAATAAAATAGAAGAAAAAAAGAAGAAATATTCGAATTCATTAACTATTCGTCATCTCTGTTTTAGTCCATATACCATTGCTGTCATGAATAAAGCACAAGAAAAAAGAAAAAAAAAAGAAAAGGAAAAAGAAAAGAGGAAAAGAAAAGAGGAAAAAAGTAAAACAAAAGTAAAAATGTGAAAAGAAAAAAAGAAAGGAAAAAAGAAAGGAAAAAATAAAAGAGAAGAAAAAAAGAAGAAATATTCGGATTTATCAAGTATTCGTCGTCCCTATCGTCCATATACCATTTCTGCCATAAATAAAGCATGGAAGAAAAAATTAAAAAAAAGAAAAGGAAAAAGAAAAGAGGAAAAGAAAAGAGGAAAAAAGTAAAACAAAAGTAAAAATGTGAAAAGAAAAAAAGAAAGGAAAAAAGAAAGGAAAAAATAAAAGAGAAGAAAAAAAGAAGAAATATTCGGATTTATCAAGTATTCGTCGTCCCTATCGTCCATATACCATTTCTGCCATAAATAAAGCATGGAAGAAAAAATTAAAAAAAAGAAAAGGAAAAAGAAAAGAGGAAAAGAAAAGAGGAAAAAAGTAAAACAAAAGTAAAAATGTGAAAAGAAAAAAAGAAAGGAAAAAAGAAAAGAAAAAAGAAAAGAGAAGAAAAAAAGAAGAAATATTCGGATTTATCAAGTATTCGTTTGTCCCTATCGTCCATATACCATTTCTGCCATAAATAAAGCATGGAAGAAAAAATTAAAAAAAAGAAAAGGAAAAAGAAAAGAGGAAAAGAAAAGAGGAAAAAAGTAAAACAAAAGTAAAAATGTGAAAAGAAAAAAAGAAAGGAAAAAAGAAAGGAAAAAATAAAAGAGAAGAAAAAAAGAAGAAATATTCGGATTTATCAAGTATTCGTCGTCCCTGTTTTAACCCATATACCATTTCTACCATAAATAAAGCATGAAAGAAGAAAAAAGAAAAAGAAAAGGAAAAAGAAAAGAGGGAAAAAGTAAAAAAAAAGTAAAAATGTGAAAGGAAAAAAGAAAAAAATATACCATTGCTGCCATAAATAAAGCATGGAAGAAAAAATTTAAAAAAAGAAAAGGAAAAAGAAAAGAGGAAAAGAAAAGAAGAAAAAAGTAAAACAAAAGTAAAAATGTGAAAGGAAAAAAAAAAGAAAGGAAAAAAGTAAAAGAAAGGAAAAAATAAAAGAGAAGAAAAAAAGAAGAAATTTTCGGATTTATCAAGTATTCGTCGTCCCTGTTTTAGTCCATATACCATTTCTACCATAAATAAAGCATAAAAGAAAAAAAAAAAAGAAAAAAGAAAAAGAAAAGGAAAAAGAAAAGAGGGAAAAAGTAAAAAAAAGTAAAAATGTGAAAGGAAAAAAGAAAAAAAGGAAAAAAGTAAAAGAAAGAAAAAAATAAAATAGAAGAAAAAAAGAAGAAATATTCGAATTCATTAACTATTCGTCATCTCTGTTTTAGTCCATATACCATTGCTGTCATGAATAAAGCACAAGAAAAAAGAAAAAAAAAAGAAAAGGAAAAAGAAAAGAGGAAAAGAAAAGAGGAAAAAAGTAAAACAAAAGTAAAAATGTGAAAAGAAAAAAAGAAAGGAAAAAAGAAAGGAAAAAATAAAAGAGAAGAAAAAAAGAAGAAATATTCGAATTCATTAACTATTCGTCATCTCTGTTTTAGTCCATATATCATTGCTGTCATGAATAAAGCACAAGAAAAAAGAAAAAAAAAAAGAAAAGGAAAAAGAAAAGAGGAAAAGAAAAGAGGAAAAAAGTAAAACAAAAGTAAAAATGTGAAAAGAAAAAAGAAAGGAAAAAAGAAAGGAAAAAATAAAAGAGAAGAAAAAAAGAAGAAATATTCGGATTTATCAAGTATTCGTCGTCCCTATCGTCCATATACCATTTCTGCCATAAATAAAGCATGGAAGAAAAAATTAAAAAAAAGAAAAGGAAAAAGAAAAGAGGAAAAGAAAAGAGGAAAAAAGTAAAACAAAAGTAAAAATGTGAAAAGAAAAAAAGAAAGGAAAAAAGAAAGGAAAAAATAAAAGAGAAGAAAAGAAGAAGAAATATTCGGATTTATCAAGTATTCGTCGTCCCTATCGTCCATATACCATTTCTGCCATAAATAAAGCATGGAAGAAAAAATTAAAAAAAAGAAAAGGAAAAAGAAAAGAGGAAAAGAAAAGAGGAAAAAAGTAAAACAAAAGTAAAAATGTGAAAAGAAAAAAAGAAAGGAAAAAAGAAAGGAAAAATTAAAAGAGAAGAAAAAAAGAAGAAATATTCGGATTTATCAAGTATTCGTCGTCCCTATCGTCCATATACCATTTCTGCCATAAATAAAGCATGGAAGAAAAAATTAAAAAAAAGAAAAGGAAAAAGAAAAGAGGAAAAGAAAAGAGGAAAAAAGTAAAACAAAAGTAAAAATGTGAAAAGAAAAAAAGAAAGGAAAAAAGAAAGGAAAAAATAAAAGAGAAGAAAAAAAGAAGAAATATTCGGATTTATCAAGTATTCGTCGTCCCTATCGTCCATATACCATTTCTGCCATAAATAAAGCATGGAAGAAAAAATTTAAAAAAAAGAAAAGGAAAAAGAAAAGAGGAAAAGAAAAGAGGAAAAAAGTAAAACAAAAGTAAAAATGTGAAAAGAAAAAAAGAAAGGAAAAAAGAAAGGAAAAAATAAAAGAGAAGAAAAAAAGAAGAAATATTCGGATTTATCAAGTATTCGTCGTCCCTATCGTCCATATACCATTTCTGCCATAAATAAAGCATGGAAGAAAAAATTAAAAAAAAGAAAAGGAAAAAGAAAAGAGGAAAAGAAAAGAGGAAAAAAGTAAAACAAAAGTAAAAATGTGAAAAGAAAAAAAGAAAGGAAAAAAGAAAGGAAAAAATAAAAGAGAAGAAAAAAAGAAGGAATATTCGGATTTATCAAGTATTCGTCGTCCCTATCCTCCATATACCATTTCTACCATAAATAAAGCATGGAAGAAAAAGAGCAAAACAAAAGGAAAAGCTGAGCTAAACATTAATTCTATCAATGCGAACCATAAAAGCATTGTATTTATTTGATAAATACTTTTGACCGAAATTGCAAATATCATGAATAATGCATTGGAAGGATTACTAATCTGAACTGCTTTGCTAAGGAACAATATCGAAAGATAAACGAATAGAGAAAAAGATATCTAAACTATCTGAAACACCCACCTACGTAGGGTGATACTTTTGAAGATGCTGCATTTGAAGTCACCAATGTTGAAGATAGGACATTACCAAAGTCTATCCATACAAAAGTAATTTCTATTAACAACTTATTAAAACAATGAAAAATGAACTAAAAGTCATTACGTATCATGACATAAGAACTACTCGAGGAAAGAGTAAAGGAGTGTCAGGTGGGTGGTGAGACAACATCGTGATCGGTGATAAGGGTAGGAGTTTGTTAGAATCTGATTGATTTTAAGAGGACAGCTAAACAAAAATTGGTTCACATTGGACTTGAGAATGACAGTGTTGTATATATATTATTTGTATTGATCAGACTATTGTTCTGCATGTTGGTTGGGAAAGAAAGGAGAAAAGTTACTGGCTTCGTCCTTTCTTTTCCAAACAATAACCAACATGCCTGAAGATGGCCGAAGGCCAAACTGACCGAAACGTTGCACAAATAACACGCAAGATGAGAACAATAGTCCGATCAATAGAAATAATATAAACAATCAGCCCTCATTTAAAAAATTCAGAACTTTGACAGTGTTGTAGTCAGCTGGTAAGCAGCCCCGCAGTATTTTTTCTCACAAACAGGTAATTCTAGAAAAAAAAAATTAACTCAAGTTTCATTTAGGTTTAGGCACAAAGCAGTAGAAAAAAACAGTGGTTGTAGCAAGACAAGTTTTTGTGTGAATATTTTACAGAGGTGATCATAGATTGAAGCTCAGTCATACACCTGCCATACATAGAGCAGGATAAAACTAAAACGTGTTTTCTATAGGAAAGCAATAGTAGAGAGAAGAGGATGTCGTTCACTAGATTATGAAAAAGTTGAAAGTTCTAAATGTCTCAGAATGTTAGAGGTGAAAGAATTGTTTTGTATGTAAGGAGAAAATGACTACACATGTTTATTTTGACTGGCGTCGTGCACGTTTACATGTGGCTGTGTGCTGAAATTGAATAGGCAGTGTAAATCGGTTGCCTGTTTTCCAATGAAAGCATGTATGTATAAAATTGTGTGCAATTGTAGCCTAGCTGAACCGCTACCATGAAATCAATGACAGAGTAGAGAGAAACGAATGTATCTTCTGTGAGAAAAGGGACTATGTCATCGTCCACTAGACTGCAAAGTCAATTTTGTACTTTAAGTAACATCTCCCCAGATGTGGCAGCAGTACTCAACCTTATGATGAATGATTCTTATGGAGAGGATTATATCAAGCGTCAAGCATTATCTGAAATGGTAGAACAAGCCACCTCTTTTTCCAGCGATCTAAGGAACACATTTGATGTAAGACTATAACCCTATGTCCTCTGGGCTGCATTCATCGCAATCCTGGTTTACGGAACCATATTGTGATATACCCCTAGCTGTGTTTGTTGATCTCCATAGATGCAACCCAGCAGGTCTACACTCTCAGCTCTGTCTAGTGGTGGACCTTTCAAGGGTGACTAGACTTTCACTGGTCACTTGCACTACCGCTCTTATACTCTGGGCATGCAAAACGTACACGACCCTAAGTCTTTGTGGCAACTCTTGTCTTCAGCTGACCGTTCGTCATCAGATGCTGCAGTTGAGTTCATCTTTTGTGGGTGCCCTGATGAATGGCTTGTATGTTGCTCTTCTCAACTGCAACTTGGCGTCGGTGCTGACATAAATCGTGTTTCACGTCAACAATTCAAAAATAACTCTGAGATCATTTCTCATGAACAAAAATAATTATTTAAAAGATCTTCACGGTAAACTTCATACACGGAAAGCTAAGTTCTTTAGTTTCTGGACGGCTTCATGATGCAGGTTGCAAGAGCCCAGGGGAAATGCGTTCTCTTCAATGCCAGCCAGCCAAATCCCCTATTTCTAAAAACACAATGGTTTTTATCAAACATAATTTTCAGCCACCTACCTTTTCATATCACTCTGCCTTCCTCTCTAGAGATTACTCTTTCCTTTCTCTATCCCATTATTTTATATTCTTTTTCTTTTCTCGTGAACCTCTTCTTTCTATTTCATAATCGTATTTCTCCTTAATTCTCTTTTTCCCTTTTTTATGTCTTTCTCTTCAGCTCAAATTATTTTTCTCTATTATCTTTCGGGTTTAATTCCTATCATTTACACGAGGAGGAGGGTCTGGCACTTAAATATAACAGGTGGACCAAATGACAATATTTCCTAGATACCAAAGTAGACTTTTTGTCGCCATGTCAACTTTACTGTTCTTTTCTGATTATCATATCGGCAATAAGGACATATTCCAGACTTTAGAGAAAAGATAAGTTTCTTAAACCCCATGTCAAACACCCCACCGAATTCTTAGCCTGTAAGCAAGGTGAATTAATGTTACTCGGGCACGTAACATCGTTACAAGACTACCATTTCAGATCTGGAGTGAAAGTCAATGCAAGGAGCTTTCTCAAGCAGTGAGTCATTCCATATTTATCTCCCTCCTGCAGCAAGAAGATGTAACGCAAGGTCAGAAAGTGGGATTTGGAAAGCCAGCGCCTTAAAGAAACAACACTCTGGCCTACAAAAGATGCCTGAGCAACCTCATCGGCATTCATTGATAGGAACGCTTCAAGTAATTAGCAATAAACTAAGCCCTTCTTCTTAACAAAGTGGATAGATGATGGATGTTCATCCCTCAGGTCAGATGACCATCTGATCATTCTGAAAGGATGATACAATTGTGAAACAAAGGTTGTGCAATCTCTTCAACTCAGTCAACACTGCTGATTCCCATGGCAAGGAGAAGTCCAGGATGACTAGAGACAATGTTGAGATAAGTGGAGAGCAAATACAACACCTGGTATTCCCAAATGGTCACCCATTTTAGTACTGACCAGATTCAACGATGCTTAAAACTTTGGTCATCTAACAAGAAACTATGTATTAATGTGATTATGCCATATTCAAATTTGGCTTCAGGATGGACTTCCTAGAACAGCACAGAATAATAACTCAATCAACAAGAACAAACGACCTCAGTAATAGTTAAGACTCTGTTGGGTTTGGAGCCAATGAAAAAAACCTGGAGAGCCATTCAGTTCAACTAAAATAAAATGAGAAACTGGGCGTTGGTCATTAGGTTTGAATAACAGGATTTACTCATAGATTCATCCAACACCGTCATTTATGAGAGTCGATATCTGGTTAGTTTAACTTCATTTTTTTTAGTAATTATAAATGACTAGTAAGAAGATCTGATGTTGCCCGGGATTGAATGAGAATCAACAAATGTTCCACACTTCCAATACTTTTATTGTCATTGAAATCGGTGAAATCACCCATTTTCAATCATATAGATTTATTACCTGCTCTAGTCGAAGCCCCATTTTGGTGCACTGGGAGGAAGCTTTACATACCTCCCCACAGTGACTTGCACTGTAGAGAACTTACTGTTGATTATATAAATTATTTTTATATAATTTAAATTAAATTTTAATTTAAAGTTTAAAATGCAATAGTCAAGTTTCATGGTTCAATTGTGCTCGAAACAGAAACATTCATTTCAAGCTCGTTCCTGTCATATCAAAGAACCTACTGTTGATTTTTTTTTAAGTCGCTGATTCTCATCCAATCAATAGCATACTAAGGAGATCTTACTTGGGACGTGAATACTGTGTGATTTTGAATATTTAGTCAGAGTTTACTAGTAGAGAAAAGCATCCTCATAATAGGTTGGCCTGACAAAGCCCTGTACAAAAAGATCTTAGTCATTCGAGGATAGTATCTAGTAGACATTCAAATGTAAACATCTCCATTGGAAGATCTGTGGAGAGATAAAACTTTGACAGATGTTCGACAGATTGTCGAACATCTGGGAGCATGAACCCATAACATCAAACATGGAAAAGTGACAGTGTTCTACGACAAAGACTTACAGACAATCAGATACAGAAAAGACAAGGTCCTCTCGTCAGACATTGTAATAGAGAACAAACCTGAAAGGATTGAGCTCAATATTGATGTAAGCATCCCAAATGACTATGGTTTCAATGTGAAAAAATAACCAAATATCACAACCTAAAAAATGACTTTAAAAACATGGTCTCTGAAAGAAATAAACATTATACCGGTTGTTGTAGGAACAACTTGTATAACAAAAAAAAAAAAAAATTAAGAAATACTGAAAAACCAAAGTGTAATAAAATACGGATCGCAGCTATAAAATAGCCAACTTCTATCCTTAAAAAAGTTTTCACATATAAATTTAAATCATAATGAAATCATAATGAAATCATAATGAAATCACATATAAATTTAAATCATAATGAAATCATAATGAAATCACATATAAATTTAAATCATAATGAAATCATAAAGAAATCATAAAGAAATCATAATGAAATCACATATAAATTTAAATCATAATGAAATCATAATGAAATCACATAAATTTAAATCATAATGAAATCATAATGAAATCACATATAAATTTAAATCATAATGAAATCATAATGAAATCACATAAATTTAAATTATAATGAAATCATAATGAAATCATAATGAAATCACGTATAAATTTAAATCATAATGAAATCATAATGAAATCATAACGAAATCACATATAAATTTAAATCATAATGAAATCACATATAAATTGAAATCACATAAATTTAAATCATAATGAAATCATAAAGAAATCATAATGAAATCACATATAAATTTAAATCATAATGAAATCATAATGAAATCACATAAAAATTTAAATCATAATGAAATTATAATGAAATCACATATAAATTTAAATCATAATGAAATCATAATGAAATCACATAAATTTAAATCATAATGAAATCATAATGAAATCATAATGAAATCACATATAAATTTAAATCATAATGAAATCATATTGAAATCACATAAATTTAAATTATAATGAAATCATAATGAAATCACGTATAAATTTAAATCATAATGAAATAATAATGAAATCATAATGAAATCACATATAAATTTAAATCATAATGAAATCATAATGAAATCACATATACATTTAAATCATAATGAAATCATAAAGAAATCATAAAGAAATCATAATGAAATCACATATAAATTTAAATCATGATGAAATCATAATGAAATCACATAAATTTAAATTATAATGAAATCATAATGAAATCATAATGAAATCACATATAAATTTAAATCATAATGAAATCATAATGAAATCATAACGAAATCACATATAAATTTAAATCATAATGAAATCACATAAATTTAAATTATAATGAAATCATAATGAAATCATAATGAAATCACGTATAAATTTAAATCATAATGAAATCATAATGAAATCATAACGAAATCACATATAAATTTAAATCATAATGAAATCACATATAAATTTAAATCATAATGAAATCATAATGAAATCATAATGAAATCATAAAGAAATCATAATGAAATTACATATAAATTGAAATCATAATGAAATCATAATGAAATCACATATAAATTTAAATCATAATGAAATCATAATGAAATCACATAAATTTTAATCATAATGAAATCATAATGAAATCACATATAAATTTAAATCATAATGAAATCATAATGAAATCACATAAATTTAAATCATAATGAAATCATAATGAAATCATAACGAAATAACATATAAATTTAAATCATAATGAAATCACATATAAATTTAAATCATAATGAAATCATAATGAAATTTCATATAAATTTAAATCATAATGAAATCATAATGAATCACATATAAATTTAAATCATAATGAAATTATAATAAAATCACATATAAATTGAAATCATAATGAAATCATAATGAAATCATAAAGAAATCATAATGAAATCACATATAAATTTAAATCATAATGACATCATAATGAAATCACATATAAATTTAAATCATAATGAAATCATAATGAAATCACATAAATGTAAATTATAATGAAATCATAATGAAATCATAATGAAATCACATATAAATTTAAATCATAATGAAATCATAATGAAATCACATATAAATTTAAATCATAATGAAATCATAATGAAATCATAATGAAATCACATATAAATTTAAATCATAATGAAATCATAATGAAATCATAACGAAATCACATATAAATTTAAATCATAATGAAATCACATAAATTTAAATTATAATGAAATCATAATGAAATCATAATGAAATCACGTATAAATTTAAATCATAATGAAATCATAATGAAATCATAACGAAATCACATATAAATTTAAATCATAATGAAATCACATATAAATTTAAATCATAATGAAATCATAATGAAATCATAATGAAATCATAAAGAAATCATAATGAAATTACATATAAATTGAAATCATAATGAAATCATAATGAAATCACATATAAATTTAAATCATAATGAAATCATAATGAAATCACATAAATTTTAATCATAATGAAATCATAATGAAATCACATATAAATTTAAATCATAATGAAATCATAATGAAATCACATAAATTTAAATCATAATGAAATCATAATGAAATCATAACGAAATAACATATAAATTTAAATCATAATGAAATCACATATAAATTTAAATCATAATGAAATCATAATGAAATTTCATATAAATTTAAATCATAATGAAATCATAATGAATCACATATAAATTTAAATCATAATGAAATTATAATAAAATCACATATAAATTGAAATCATAATGAAATCATAATGAAATCATAAAGAAATCATAATGAAATCACATATAAATTTAAATCATAATGACATCATAATGAAATCACATATAAATTTAAATCATAATGAAATCATAATGAAATCACATAAATGTAAATTATAATGAAATCATAATGAAATCATAATGAAATCACATATAAATTTAAATCATAATGAAATCATAATGAAATCACATATAAATTTAAATCATAATGAAATCATAATGAAATCACATAAATTTAAATCATAATGAAATCATAATGAAATAATAACGAAATAACATATAAATTTAAATCATTACGAAATCACATATAAATTTAAATCATAATGAAATCATAATGAAATCACATAAATTTAAATTATAATGAAATCATAATGAAATCATAATGAAATCACGTATAAATTTAAATCATAATGAAATCATAATGAAATCATAATGAATCACATATAAATTTAAATCATAATGAAATCACATATAAATTTAAATCATAATGAAATCATAATGAAATTATAATGAAATCACATATAAATTGAAATCATAATGAAATCATAATGAAATCATAAAGAAATCATAATGAAATCACATATAAATTTAAATCATAATGAAATCATAATGAAATCACATATAAATTTAAATCATAATGAAATCATAATGAAATCACATAAATTTTAATCATAATGAAATCATAATGAAATCACATATAAATTTAAATCATAATGAAATCATAATGAAATCACATAAATTTAAATCATAATGAAATCATAATGAAATCATAACGAAATAACATATAAATTTAAATCATAATGAAATCACATATAAATTTAAATCATAATGAAATCATAATGAAATCATAATGAAATCATAATGAAATCACATATAAATTTAAATCATGATGAAATCATATTGAATCACATATAAATTTAAATCATAATGAAATCATAATGAAATCACATATAAATTTAAATCATAATGAAATCATAATGAAATCACATAAATTTAAATTATAATGAAATCATAATGAAATCATAATGAAATCACGTATAAATTTAAATCATAATGAAATCATAATGAAATCATAATGAATCACATATAAATTTAAATCATAATGAAATCACATATAAATTGAAATCATAATGAAATCATAATGAAATTATAATGAAATCACATATAAATTGAAATCATAATGAAATCATAATGAAATCATAAAGAAATCATAATGAAATCACATATAAATTTAAATCATAATGAAATCATAATGAAATCACATCAATTTAAATCATAATGAAATCATAATGAAATCATAACGAAATAACATATAAATTTAAATCATAATGAAATCACATATAAATTTAAATCATAATGAAATCATAATGAAATCACATATAAATTTAAATCATAATGAAATCATAATGAATAACATATAAATTTAAATCATAATGAAATTATAATGAAATCACATATAAATTGAAATCATAATGAAATCATAATGAAATCATAAAGAAATCATAATGAAATCACATATAAATTTAAATCATAATGAAATCATAATGAAATCACATATAAATTTAAATCATAATGAAATCATAATGAAATCACATATAAATTTAAATCATAATGAAATCATAATGAATCACATATAAATTTAAATCATAATGAAATTATAATGAAATCACATATAAATTGAAATCATAATGAAATCATAATAAAATCATAATGAAATCATAATGAAATCACATATAAATTTAAATCATAAAGAAATCATAATGAAATCACATATAAATTTAAATCCTAATGAAATCATAATGAAATCACATATAAATTTAAATCATAATGAAATCATAATGAAATCACATAAATTTAAATTATAATGAAATCATAATGAAATCATAATGAAATCATAATGAAATCACATATAAATTTAAATCATAATGAAATCATAATGAAATCACAGATAAATTTAAATCATAATGAAATCATAATGAAATCACATATAAATTTAAATCATAATGAAATCATAATGAAATCACATAAATTTAAATCATAATGGAATCATAATGAAATCATAACGAAATAACATATAAATTTAAATCATAATGAAATCACATATAAATTTAAATCATAATGAAATCATAATTAAATCATAATGAAATCACATATAAATTTAAATCATAATGAAATCATAATGAATCACATATAAATTTAAATCATAACGAAATCATAGTGAAATCACATATAAATTTAAATCATAATGAAATCATAATGAAATCACATATAAATTTAAATCACGTTGAAATCATAATGAAATCATAATGAATCACATATAAATTTAAATCATAATGAAATCACATATAAATTTAAATCATGTTGAAATCATAATGAAATCACATATAAATTTAAATCATGTTGAAATCATAATGAAATCATAATGAAATCATTATGAAATCACATATAAATTTAAATCATAATGAAATCAAGTGTTACCTCCAAGATGGGGCACCTTGATTTTTTAAAACTTACTGAAGTAAAAAAGAAAAAAAACAGAAAGAAATAGCTCGAATGCCAACCAGAAACCATGTTCTTGTTTCTTCAGTTTCTGTATGGAGGTTTGTCAGGATACCCTGACATGAGGATACTTTGACTTGCATGTAAACGCTGACCATCTTTTCAAAATAACAGTTTTCAAAGCCCAAATAAGATTGAATTGGCATTGTTGTGCACTAGTTCATACGAAGAATAGTGCAATTTCTCATAGTGGTGCTACCTTAAGTTACATCAGTAAGTTGGATACTCCATCAGACTGGATGAATTCTTGCTCTGGAATCTGATGAGTCCAAGAAAATACCACACAAAAGATAAACTATATGATAACTGGGGGAGGGGGCTTTGCCTGGCCATAAAATACGCTTAAATATATTTTAATTTGCACAGATTTCGTATATATCATTAAAGAGTCATGATTTCAAAAGTAAAGTGTTTGAGTGCCATCAGTTAGAATCGAAACCGAAACTGTAGCATTCAAAACTCGTGACGGTACCACTGTACCAACGTGACACACATACGAACTGATTAAAATAAAAAATAAAAAATAAACCAAGATGACTATACAAATTGTATAATAATTTTTTTCAATTTTGACCTATTTTTGACCTCTTAAAAACTATTTTAATTAGCTAAAGACCCATAATAGAACAGTTCGTAAAAATCCTATCAATTGCTCTAGCACTGCTCTGCAACTTTTAGTTTCGGAGGCATTAGAGTTTGAAAAGACAAACAGACATATAGCCTTTTATATATTAGATAAACTAGTGACGATGCTTAAGTGGTTAATGATATGGACTGTAAACCTGGGTGTGCCAGATTGTTCCACAAAAAAAAAAACAACACTTTCATGAGAACCACTTCTGATCTTGTGTCAAACCTCGTAGAGAAGATATAAATAAAATAACGTAATTAAGTAGTTAATTGGGGAGAATAAAGTAATATTTTCCATTGTTTTACAAATTCAAGTTTTGGGAGCAGGGAGAACCTTAAATGAACATTCGCATATATATATATATATATATATATATATATATATATATATATATATATATATATATATATCAAAGGAAATCAAGTGCTACCCTCTGGGAAAGGGATTTCTTGATTTCTCAGAATTTATAGAAGTAAAAGAATAAACATATACACATACACACTGCGAGCATTCTACAAAAACAAGAACTTTTAATTTTATCTAATGAACAAATTTAATTACTCAAAATATCTTTCACATATATCTGTAAATTTCTAGATATATAAATGTTTTGTTCATTAACTATGTTTTTATTTTAGAATTTTTGCTAAGTGGTGATCTTTTTAAAAAAAAATTTTTTAATAATTATTTTTGTCGATTTTTTCCCATTCGCCACTCATAACATTGTCAGCATTGGACTTGATACATTTACAAAGACGTAAATGTTGTCTATAATTTCTAACGGAAGTATTTATCTACAAATAGATTGGCATATAGAAATTCTGGTGTGGGCTTGTATTTCAAAACTTGATCTAATTAGGTAAAAATACACAATTTCCAAATTCAGAGCAAAACACTGACACGATTTCAAGTATTATATATTAAATTTGGAAAGCAGATCCATGATCGATTAAGTATCAAATTTATAAATAAAAAATATTGCTTTAAAATTACTTGTTTAATTTTTTTTTTTTTTGCAGGATGTTTTGGTTTTCTAAGTTCCTCATTTTTGAACGTTTTCATCACAGTTTAACCAAAATGTGTGCATTTTTACATTAAGCTAATATAACAAACTGAATCCACCTCTAAAAATTTAACAGATAAATTTCTCAGGATTCTTTTATTATAACCTAAGAATTTGGTGTTTAACCAATATAGCAATCTGATAGTCCTCTTCTCGAACATCCAACATTCAAACTCCCTGACCTAATATTCACAGGCAACTTGAATCTGAGTAAGTGCATAGAGGACTGCCACATCTGTTGCAAAGATTATGGGCTCTCTCTAATTAGCTAGAAAACTTCTCACACCTGCCGGTATCCTATATCTCTACAAAGTCACCATTCGCCCATGTATGGAGTATTGTTGCCACATCTGGCTCGGTGCACCAACCACTGGTCTCTCCCTTTTGAACAGAGTATAAAAAGAGTCCCAAGGAAGGAGGCATATTGGTTTTGTTTAAGTTTAAGCCTGGTTTAATCATAATTTTAGATTGAACTGTCATTTTATTTTATTTAAAAGTTTAAGTTAGAGTGAAAGGTGCTTGGCAAGTGGTTGTGCAAAATACCAGACATGCAACCCAACTAGACCATCAACCGGCTCTTCATCTACAGGATTGTGGCCCACCAAAGATGGGTGTAGGATGCTTTTCCATGCGCAACATGACGCTAAAACCATCCCGATATTATACAATTGTTGATGGAGCAGCCGCTCTAAGTGCTACCAAACAGTTAGGGCTCCTGTACTATCAGTCGAAAACAGCAGCGAGAAACTATCAATCCAGTACCCTCAACCCATCAGACAATCCAATCCAATTGCACTGACATATGTAGCACTCAAGCACCCGTAAAGTTCTGTTTTAGAGGATGGGGTGTGGCAGGAGTGGGGAAAATGGCATTTATTACCCTAGTCGGGAAACAATGTCGACCACTGGATGCTTCTGTCGAGTTCCTGTGATAGCACCTCTGCACCTGGCTAATAGGCAAAGAAGGAGTATGAAAGCCGGGCAATAGACAGAGTCTATCTAGTCCTAAAGCAGTTTAGGTTTGCAAACCGGTAATTTGTTTGAGTCACCAGCTCTAGGAAGGTTGTCATCCAGGACTGAAGAGGCCTCCCTTCCCTTAGGTTTTAGCTTCAGAGTTTTCCTTCTCCTAGACGGATGACCTGGGAAGATCTACGGGTCCATCAGGACCAAGAGAGTTTGCTCCACACCTGGGTCCTAAACCAGGTATTTCTCTGACCCCACATGGGTAGTTAATGTTAATGGGTTAGTTAATAACGTTTATATATCTACTGAAAAGTTACACTCCTCAAAATGATTAAAAAGAACAGTACTATGCTTTCCATTTCATTGTTACTGGAAGAAGGAATAAGTAAGAATTCATGCAGTGGAAGCAACTAAATTTGCAACAGGATTGGTTTGAGAGAGAGGAGTTAATATTTAGTTAAAACATTGTTCATTGTTAGTTTAGAAATAGGATAACATGTTGATATTAGGAATTAAAATTTAGTGCCCAAACTCTGAATATTTAAGACAACAGGAGGTATAATAAGGCATATATTCAATATAGATATAAGTCTTCTCAATTATTAAATCATTTAATATTAATATTAAATTAATGTCTTCTCAATTATTAAATCATCTCTTTCTGATAGGTTCATAAGAGTAGTAGTTGAGGGGCAAAAATCAGAAGCCCACAGTATTAATGCCGGTGTCCCTCAGGGGTCCATCCTGGGCCCAACTCTTTTCCTAATCTACATTAATGATCTTCCAAATCACATCCTTACATCATTTGTAGACATTTTTGCTGACGACACTACCATTTATGGTAGCACATCTAAGACAGTAAACGACCAAGTTCTCTCCAATTCTCTCTCCTCTGATCTTGAGCATGTAGTACAATGGGGAAAGGAGTGGCTGGTTACTTTTAATGCATCTAAAACCAAGCTTCTCTCTTTACATCATCAACATTTTGATCCCCATCTGGCATCAATTGAAATGAATGGCTCTTGTCTTCAGGAGGCCTCAAGTTTTGACAAGCTTCTGGGCTTGACCATTACTCCTGATCTTAAATGGAACACGTACATCAAATCTGTTGCCAAGGCCGCTGGAAAAATGGTGGGATCTTTCTATCGATCCAGTAGATATCTCACTGCTGATGCAATTCTCTATCTATATAAGAGCCAGGTACGTCCAAGGATGGAATACTGTTGCCACATCTGGGCAGGAGCTGCTAGAAAGGACTTGTCCTGCCTTGATAGAGTTCAAAATAGACTTCGTAGCCTCGTAGGAGATGTCCTTTTCTCTTCCTTGCAACCTCTATCTCACAGAAGAGATGTTGCGAGTTTGTCTCTGATGTATCGTTATTTTCATGGAAAGTGTTCGACTGAGCTTCAATCTATGGTCCCCCCTCGCCAAACTTTCACAAGAAACACCCGTCTAGCTGAAAACACTATCAATAATTCCCCCCACTCTTTATCTGTGCCTAAACCTAAACGTAGATTCCATGAACAAAGCTTTTTTATTAGAACTGCACGCCTGTGGAATTGTCTTCCGTTTTCCTGCTTTCCGGCTGACTACAATATGGTTGTCTTCAAGTCTAACGTAAATAAGTTCTTGATGAGCCGTTCCATATAAGTTATCAAATTTAACAAATTTTCATTACTAATGATTATTATATTGTCCAATTTCTACTGTACACTCTTTAACCCTTATCCTTGAGTGGCCTCTTGGCCTTGATAATGTGTTGATACCTATAAAAAAAAAAAAAGTCCAATGTGAACAAGTTCTAATTGAATCGTCCCCCTAAGTAATCCAAGTTACAAAATTCCCACTGTTTACTATGCTAAAATCACAATGACTAATGTATACCTATTAACCCTTATCCTCGAGTGACCTCTGGGCCTTGATAAGTGGTGACACTCATGTTAAAAAAAAAAAAAAAAAGTGACGACATATTTATAATCTGAAGTACAATTCAGTACAGGTATAACTGGAAATAAAGTATAAACTATGGCGTATTCTGTATATATAATTAAGTATAAATAGATATACGGGCATATTTTCAGTGAATACGAATATATGGAAATTGTAGATATTAAGTATGTTTCTTACTTTCTGACTTCTAACGAAGGAAGATAACATCGCCTTTCATTTAAAATCCGGAAATTGTATTTTGCATAACAAAGAGTATCGGTTCATTTTTTTTGTGTTGGTTATTGTAATACTATCTCTCATCTAAGGGAAAGCGAGATGAGTTGCTATTGAATATAGATCACTTTAAATCTAAGTACAAGACTATGGCTAGTAAGTATCTATTTTATAGCTTAGCTAAAGGATAAGAGTATACTCTAATGTATATCTTAACAGTAGAAATCTATAGATGTTTAGTGTTAATCGATTTTTAAAGGGTCAGCCTGCTAAGATTAAGGGCTGAAAGCTAAACCACTCTCCAAAGGTACGTTCAATGTATGAGATTTCATGGCAGCTTGGGAAGTAGAGCAATTGGTTTGTTTTCAGAAGAGAGGATTTTACCTTACAGAATACAGTATAATTACACATTAGGATATAGAGTTTTCGGTAGAATTTAGGAGTAAGAAAACAAAATTTGTAATTATGTTTAACATGCAAAACAGACAAAGGTAGTCGTTTTGGAGGTAAAGTATCTATTGGATATACATAGCATGCTAGCCGTGGTATTTGTTCGATTTTGAGAGAAACAATTAGTACATGAAGAGTCATGGTTCGTTGTTCTAGTAAGGAATTTAGGCCAGGCACAAAGCATCGCAAGCAAGTTCCTGATATTGTAACTTTGCCCCTAGCTAATTTTGATCTTAGTAACGATATAACTAAGATTAAAATATATTTCAGTACAGGTATAACTGAAAGAAAGATATAAGCTATCGAAGATCCAGTATAAGTGATTAGATATAGATAGCAAGATGGCTATATTTTTAGCAGATACGAGCATATAGGAATTGTAGATATTAAGTATACTACTTAGATAAAGTTCTTCTACCATCTATTGTAGAAAGAATAAATCCCCGTTTGTGATAAATTCAGAAATGCATTTGGCGTCATCGTTTTTAACAGTTGTTTTTCTTGTAATAATTTGGCTTAGAAGAACTGTCTTGAACTATGGTTAAAAGTATCAGCTTTAGTGGTTAAGAAGGGATGATTAGGGTATTTAATTAGTTCAGAGCATTTGAAGTCAACTGTATGTCAGTTGAAATATGGAAGTTATTCTAGCAATGATTTTTTCCCCATTTGGAGCAGGGGTGACGAAATTCAATTTCAGGCAAGAGAATACAATAAGCAAGACAAAAAAAAAATGCAAAATAAGTAAAAATAAAAAAGATAAAAAAATAAGGAGTCAACATGTTCGCATTTGTTCAGGATTAAGATGAATTTCAGCAGAATAATGTAGACTGCAGAAGAAAGGCAGTGTTTTTAAAGTGCAAATTCAACGTGGAAACTTGTCCCGTTTTCATGGGTTAGGGTTTTTTAATTGTAGATATAAGAAAAAGAGAAGAGTACTGGCTAATAAAAGCACACTTAACAAGGAAAAGATTTAAAAACTACAAAATGAGTACAATTAAAATGTTCAGAATTTAAGTCAAAGCTAAAATAATAAGAAAAAATAATTGCAATGTACAACTGTTTGCGATATTAAAACAAATGGATTTCAGAAATTAAATGAATAGAAAAATAGTTTAACTTTTGGAGAAAAATAACGCTGCGTTCTTCTGTTGGTAAAAGAAAGGAAGAACTTGGCCGCATGTTTTCTCCATGTCAGGTACTTAAGGACCTGTGTAGGGGGGGGGTAATCTTTGTATGATCCTGTATTTTCATAAACATTGAAATTCATATCTAATATTTATATATTGCCAAATGTTGAATTTTGTATTGATTGAATAAAATATTTATTTAAAAATATAATTTGATAAACTGCTTAATCGATAGCGATTTGAAAATTTTATTTAAAAAAAATGAATTAAAATTCGGTGAAGACTCTGTCCCTATTTACCCGAGGGCATAGTAAGACACAAGGTTAGTTTTTAATGTGGAGGAAATTCTGCTCTTAAAAACAAGGAACTCTAGATTGGGTAAAAAAAAAAAAAAATGGTCTCTGTCTAGTAGTATTTCGCCTTCACGAACCATATTATTATCAAGAACCTTCAAATGAGACAGAAATAAATCAGCCCAAATATGACCAACAGTATTCCATACATAATTCGATAGTAGATTTGTAGAGATAGAGAATAGCCTTAGGTGTGAGAAAGTGTTTGGAGAACCGACTTTATGAGAAGCAGAAAGAGAATTAGATCTAATGTATGGACCCCAGGAAAGTTTTAATGAGAAAGAAAACCCAACAAGTCTAACATAGTAAATGATATATCGTTTCTGAATAGGAAGCTGTACTACAATGAGGAATGAAAAACAGCAAATTGATAGAGACAACTAGACCAATGAGTTAAACTAACTGGAATACGAGAAGTATTTATAGAAAAGACTGAGACTAGCAACATCAGGTTTGTGAGAAAGAGGTTGCAGAGATTAAGAAAAGTTGGGAGCCAATCAAATTACAGATACGGTTCTGAATATTATCAATAATCCGTACATTAGGTAGAAATTCACCATCCCAAATATAACAACAGAACTCCATACATGGTCTGATAATAGAATTGTAGAGATAGAGGATAGTCTTAGGTGTGAGAAAATGATTGGAGTGATAAAGAGAAGCAGAAAGAGTATGGATCTAATATATGAACTCCAAGAAATATTTAATGAGAAAGAAAAATCAACAAGTTTAACATAAATGATATATCGTCTCTGAATTGTTTAGATGAGCGATGAACATTGATCATTAATATTATTTAGAGGTTGCGTTATTTGGATTATTCAAAAATACTGTTCACAATGTTTCAGTTGATGTAACTTCTGACCATTATCCACTACGCATGCCATAGTGGATAAAATACTTGAAAAAAATCAGTTGTATAGTTACACTCTTCTGGAGGTTGAAGGCTCAATCCTCAGTGTGGGCGACACTCAAAATACAATTATGAATTTTTTTTTTTTTTTTTTTTACACAGTGATCACCACTTATCAAGGCCCGGAAGCCACTCAGGGATAAGGGTTACTGCAAGTACATTACGTTAGTGTGGAGATTTGATGAAGTGTTTACTTAAGGGGGCGGTTCATTAGGAATTTGTTAACATTGGACCTGAACACATCCAAGTTGTAGTCCGGTGGGAAGCAGGCAGACGGAACAGAGTTCCACAGGCGTGCAGTTCTAAGAAAGAAGCTTTGTTCATGGAATCCGCGTTTTGATTTAGGCAAAGATATAGAGTGGGGGAAATTTTTCACAGTGGATTCAGCTAGACGGGTGTTTTTCGTGAAAGATTGGCGAGGGGGAACCAGAGATTGGAGTTCAGACGAGCACCTGCCATGGAAATAACAATAAAAATTACTTAGGATTTCTACTCAGCCATGGCTGGTAGAACAGGAGCACATTACCCTCATGGATTAAATAAAGGGTTCTGTTGGAAACTCTGTACAGACTTCCAAGTTCAACAGAAAGATTCCCGAGTTCACCAAGATACACCTGAAGAATATCAGTAGTTACATTGACCGAAACGTTGTGAAAATAATATTCAAGATGAAAACAGTAGTTTGAAGAATCCGAATAATCTGAATAAATGATAAATTATCATCGATATATAAATAAGTGGACGTGTTATCAGTCACATGGATTAAGTGTGCACTCTCTGTGCATATATGCAGAAATAAAAGCTAAATAAACGGAGGATTATCTTTTTTATATGAAGTAGACATTCAAATAGGATTAAATAATTGGGAAATGACGATAGGATTAATACTTAACATTTTTATTGAAAGAAACATTCAACAATGACAATACACGAATTTGTCATTAGTTAAATTGTACTATAGAGGCCATTGGAATGTGATAAGAACTTTATTATAGCTTGACTAAATAACTGACCCTCAATGTTGTGTACCATGGCCTACTTTTCCTTGGTTTACTGGTCGTGTTGTTGTGTCTGAATTGGGTGCTGTCGAGGGGGCGTGCACGTGTTCACAAGTACATAAAAAAAAATAAAATAAAATAAAACACAAAAAGCGCAAACTGAGAATTTGTTATTCCTAAATCATAGACTATTATTTTCTAGCTTTTAAATTTGTTAAACTCTGTGGGGTAACAGCCACTCGAGATTTATGTAGAAAAAGTAAATTCCAAATATTGAATTCCACAAATGCAACACAAAATATAAGCACTTCAAAGAGTGCTTTTTATAGAAAAAGTACTGCACATTTCTAAGAAACACAAGAATATATATATATATATATATATATATATATATATATATATATATATATATATATATATATATATAGGCATCCTCATACTTTCACTACACCGATGAAGACTGAAGGATCGGTCGAAAATTATGTACTTATGAAAAAAGTTTTTTAATTTTTTTTCATAATATTATTATTTTGTATTCCTGCACGTCACCAATTAAAAACGAATAATGAAAAGTTATAAGCTTTTATACTTTTCGCATTCTTTTTTATTCATATATATATATATATATATATATATATATATATATATATATATATATATATATATGTATATATATGTATATATATGTATGTATATATATGTATATATATATATGTGTATATATGTATATATATATATGTATATATATATGTATATATATATGTATATATATGTATATATATATGTATATATATGTATAAATATATGTATATATATGTATAAATATATGTATATATAGGTATATATATATATGTATATATATATATGTATATATATATAAATATGTATATATATATGTATATATATATGCATATATATATGTATATGTATATGTATATATATACATATATGTATATATATATATATAACTTCTATTTTTATCATCATCATCATCATCATCATCATAGCGTTTCACCCTATTTGGAGATCTAGCATTATGCAGTGTCCAAGGCATCCCTCAGATCCACATCAAAGCATGCCTTGCGATAGACTGCATGTTGGCACTGCAGGGACATAAAACATTCTGTTCATAGCTTCACTACTGCAGGTTGTTCCGTGTTTTGGCAACCTTCACTTGGGTCCTGTAGAGTGTTACCAACTCTTTCTCTGGGAGTTCAGAGCCTACTGGGAGATCTTTCGATGACGTAAGATCCACATTGTTGTTGTCTTTGATTAACTCATTCCACCAACACATGCGGAAGGATGCTGGTGTTGTTTTCCAGAGGCTTATGATAGTGGCAAAGCTCTTGCAAGATGGTAGTCACTGCGGCACTTCTCAGTGTCCAAATAGGCGATGGCAATTGTTGTTGCTCTGCTTGTCATGCTCTATCTTCAGTATACCTCTCAACAGATCTCTCACAAAGTGATCCTGGACATCCTGTAGACAGATGGCAGGATGATTGATTTCAGGTTGCCGGTAATTGTCCTGCGTGCATTGTTGAGCTAAACATGGCCCTTTGCAGAGTAGAACAAGCCCATGCACCAGCACAGTTTTCTGCGGTCAAGTAACATAGCGCTAAAGTTGACAAGCATAGCGTCTTTACCTTGGCTCCCCAAGAGTTGTTAGCCAGAGTTGCGAGCAGACTGTTGCATGTCAAGAGTTTCTTGCAAAGCTTCTCAACGTGGGTTCTGTATGACAGTGCCCTGTCAAGTGTCACACCAAGATGGTGTTTTCCAAGACTTTACCTTCCCAGGTGATGTTGAGTTTCCTTTTGGCTAGCAGGTTCTTAAGATGGAATGAACACACCTTAGTTTTACCTAGGTTCAGGTTGAGATGTCACTTGCCATAGTATGATGACAACTGCATGAGCCCTTGCATCAATCGACCTGCAATGATTTTGAAGTCATTTGATTGAATTCTAAGGCACATGTCGTCTGCATAGATTAACCTGTAAACATTACAAAATATTGACATGAACTTTATCAATGTGTTTGTGTGTGAGTTTGTTCCCTATGAACTCGGAAACGGCTGGGCCGATTTTTTAAAAACTTCACACGAAGGTACTGAATGTGTTTGGGAGTGTTCCTATGTACGTTTTGTATGGGAATGCATCTGATAAGTATTGAAAATCGAGAATTGAAAAAATCCGATTAAAGAAGGAAGTATGATTTTGACCAAAGTTAACACTTTTATACAACCTAACATCACAAATGTATTTGAGAAGTTTTATTACTGCACAAGCAGAAATACCCAGTCTATAAAACCAACTGGAGATTCTTTTATAAGACAGGGGCGTGTTTGAAATGAATGTTTGTTTTTACAGCATAATTGAACCATGATACTTGATTTTTGTACGTTTAACTTTAATTAATGTGATTATGTAAAAATAATTTCATCAAATCAAGAATTTGTTCTTTGATAAAACAGGGGCGCGTTCGAAATGAATATTTCTGTTCAGAGCACAATTAAACCATGATACTTGACTTTTGTATTTTAAACTTTAAGTGAAGACATTATTTACAGCTAATTTTATAAAATCAACATTAGATTCTCTACAGTGCAATGTAAACTACAATGTATTGTTAACAAAGTCATTGCGGGGAGGCATGTAAAGCTTCCTCCAGATTCCCGAGCAGTTTGATTAAAAAATGGTCGATTTCACTGATTTCGATGATAATAAAAGTATGGAAGGGTGAAACATTTGTTGATCCTCATTCAATCCCGGACAACATCAGATGTCCATGCTAGTGAACTAATAATACTTGACTTTTTTTTCTTTTTTTTTTACCTTTAATTGAAGTCAGAAATTAGTTTAAAATCACAAATTTAATATAAACGCTTCAAAATTAGCATTTGTGATTGTAGGAAATTTGAAAGTGATTTTGGTAGATGAGAACCCTCAACTACCCAATAAAATAAAAATTTAAAAAAAAAAAACGCCATTCTACTATTTTAAGCGATTATTTGTAGACACTTTGAAAAACTTGGGGAACAATTATTTTAGAATTTAGAGTGTAGGATAAGTTTCGCATATAAATTTAACATAACATGATAACCCATTTCCAAAGCAGATCCCGTGTAAATAACATGTAACTATTTCAGTTAAATATAGCCATATTCTTGTTTGTTGTTGTTATTGTTGGTGTTGTTTGTTTGCTTTTGTTTTTTTGTTTTTTTGTTTTTTTTTGTTTTGTTTTGTTTTTTTGTTCGTTTGTTTCGCGGGAGAGAGGGCTATTACCTCCTGGATTTAAAGTTAGTGGAAGTTTAAAGAAGTGAGGTCTGGGGAGGAGTTGCCACCCAGACTTAAGGTTAGTGATAAGGTTAGGAGAAAGTTTTATTGTGAGGGAAGCTTTTGTCAACCGGGCATAGTGTTAGATGTACAATTAAAGGATATTTGTTTTTATTTTTTGCTAACAAAAATATTGGTTATATGGTCTTAAACGCTATACAGTTAGACAATGGCTCGGAAATGAGTGATTAGTAGGGCTGTGAGAACAGAATATTCTTTTCATTGTTTTGACTCTCGAGTATATATCCGACACAGTAAAACACAGTCAATCAATCGAGAACCACATCAGTCTGTATAACAACATATACGATATTAACGGATATATACTCAAGAGTCAAAACAATGAAAAGAATATACTGCTGTCACAACCCTAGTGATGAAGCTTACATTAAATTTATATGCAAAACTGGTCCTCGCTTTAAATTCTAAAATAATTGTTGTACCTTTTGGTTGTTCTTGTTCGCTTCGCTTTCTACGTTTTGGAAAATGTCCACACGTAATCAACTAAAATAAAAGTAGAATCTCATGGGGGGGGGTAGGAGATCGTCACCTACAAATTTACTGTGATTTTGAGGCTTTTAGACTATCGACAATTTGAAAGTAATTTCTGACTAGAATTAAAGTTTAATGGACAAAGTCAAGTATTATTGTTGGATTCATGTGTAGCTAAACTAGTGTGGGGAAAAAAAATAGTGGCTGTCCAGAATCCCCCTGTATTAAAAAGACAAAAATACGGATAAATCTTTACGGTGTGCGTACCTGTGACAGAACGAAAAGATTATATTCCAAAAAATCACTTAAACTGATCAAGTATTTATTTTTATAAAGAAAATCATTTTTAAACGATTTTAAGTGATTGATGGGAAATCGTAAGCACTAGAAGGCCGATCCCGCATATTTAAATTATTGTTGAGTTATCTCACTCTGTTTCTTTAGGATGGCAACGCGAGACAGTCCCTCTTTGCTTACTCATAAAATTTGATTTTCTTAGTTAAAAAATAAAACTACTTGATCATTTTATGTGATTTGGGGAATATGACATTTTCATTCTGTCGCGGGTATGTACACCATACCGATTTTTTTTTTTTTTTTACATTTGTTCTTTAATATAGGAGGAATTCTGGACACGAAGCACATGCATTTTTCGAGCGTGAAACTTCAAATTAATTGCAGCGTTGCAGCGTCCTCTTAAAATATTTAATTTTTTAGTCTTGAATGTTTGTTTTTTTGTTTGTTCTTTTTAATTTATTAATAATCATTTATAACGGCTTTCAGTTGTTTCATCATGAGAATTTGTCTAAAAATAAATACAGATTTAAGTCAGATGATGGCCATGTATGCGCAGTTCAGTTCAGATGTACACTGGCTGTTGTTTTAAATTCAGTTTTAGCAAAGGATTTTTTTTTTATGTGGGGGGGGTATTATTTTCAAATCTATCATTATTTTTAGGTGTCGCATTAAGCAAACAAAATACTAGTAAAAACTCATCCAACAAATGTCGCAATGAAATTCATTAGATGAGCTTTTTTTTTCCAGCATTTTGTTTAATTTTTGATTTTTGAGCGATTATCGACCGTCTCATGTCGACTATTCTTTTTCTTATTCTAATTTAAGACTCGACACTACTTTATTTTAAACTAAATAAACGTTTTAAACTAAGTTAAAAAAAAAAAATCCCACACACAAAAAACATATCCAGGTAGGTAAACGAGTAACTTATCTTGCCTTTGGTAACATTTATTTGTTGTATATTTGTTTTTGGTCACTTTTTCGTTTTGTGGTCTATATAGCAAAATCATCTGGTTTCTATACTCGTATTAGTCATTATATTCACAACGTTTCGGCAGATATAACTTCCAATCTTATTCTGGTATATCTTTTCACATTTGGAAAAGAAATAATCGAACTTGAGGGAATTTATGTTGAATCGGGAACCTGTGATAATATATCCTGCGTTAAAAACAAAGAATTGGAAATGCTCTACATGTTTCTGAGTTCGACTGAGACGGTTTCTTGTTTCAGGTTCCTAAGTTTCAAAAATGTACTTGAAGAAGGTCAGGAATTAAATTGTGAATAATTCAACTCATAATTAAAAAATATATACAAGCTGGATTGGCTGTTGTAGTTCTCCAGCATTTTAACCTTGTCTTTTAAAGCAATTTATGGTAATTCACTGCCGTTTCCAATTGGATGATTTTTATAGGTTTATAACCCTAACAGCTCTAAGTACATAGTTCCGAAACCGGTTTGAAACTTTCGAGACGGGGGTGATTCTATAAAAATACAGTTTTATCCATGCCATTAAACCATTAGAATATGAGCCATTTAAACTTTCTCTTTCTCACAGAAGAGACGTTGCAAGTCTATCTCTGCTCTATCGCTATTTTCATAGCAGGTGCTCGACTGAGCTTCAACCTATAACCCACAAAACATTCGCAACAAAGACTTGTCTAGCTACAACAACTGTCACCAATTTTCCTTACTCTCTATCTGTGTCTAAAACTAAATGAAAATTTCATGAACAAAATGTATTTCCTAGAACTGTCCATCTGTGGAACACAATACTGTGGAAATGCTTCTCAGATGACTATAACATGGTTGTTTTCAAGTCTACTAATAAGAATAAACCTCCCACTGTTTTCCGGTTGATCTGTATAGGGCCGAAAACAAGCAGGTCGATCTCTAAGTGAGAGTGGGTAAGTGGGAGACATTTTGATCATCAAAGGCTGGATAATAAGGCTCGAAATTCAATTTTTTTTTAATATATTATTATTGATTAATGGAAAACAACTTTGAACTTACCTCTGTTTGGGATAGGCGGTTCCGGTTCCCATACGGTTTTGTTGACCGGCAACGGTGTCGTAATAATTGGGGGAGTGACTGAAAAGGAAAGGTTCAGAGTGGCTCCCAGCAGTAAGAGAACCAGTATGGCATGATGAGAAGAAGAGTGGTATCCGAATGATGACGAGCCAAATAGGAAGTTCCGATGATGAGACGGGGAAGAAGCGCGTCTCAGCGGTGAAGTAAACATCGCACGACCAAGAGTGAATCCCGAAAAATAATGCGTTTTGTAGTTCGGAGGATAAACAATAACTGTGAAGAAGCTATGCTTGTTTGTTTATTTTTTTGTTTTTGTTTGTTTGTTTTTAATTCAATCAATAGCTTTAAAAGACTTATGATAAGCTATCGGCTAAATAGTACAATTTAACATACAAAAATAAAACAAAATAAAACAAAAAAACGGGTAGGTGTAACTGGCACGCGCGCTTCTGATAAAGAGCTTTGTGTATTTATTTTATTAGAAAATAGTGCACAAGAACACAATCAGTTTAATATCCAAACAGGCTTCGTTTCCACCTTGTTGTTGTTGTTGTTGTTGTTGTTATTTATTTATTTAATTATTTGGTTAACCGTTGTAAACTTGCGCTGTTCTTTTTTGTGTTTTTTTGTTTTTGTTTTTTGTTTTTTTTGTTTTTTCGTTTACATTTTTTCCCTCAACACCCAACACGACCTGAATTTTAACTAAGATGCGCGCGTTTCCAATAATGTTGTCATGTAGGTGATTTATTTACACAAAATATAAAAAATGATCCATTTTCAAGAGCGGTGCTAATAATCCAATAATTCCATGAGTATGTGGTTATATAAAGCGATTATAGTTTTCTTGGATCAAAGGAAAGAAAATTCTTAAAATAAATAAATAAAACGCAAAAGAAAAAAGAGGAAAGAAAAATAAAAACGTACGCAAGAAATACAACGTGTAACTATTTTTCCTTTTTTTTTTTAATCTTTATGTTGACTACTTGCAGGTGTCCTGATCCATGTTGTAGAGTTTAAGGTGGTTTTTGAGCCGTAGCAAAGAAAAATCGTCTCAAATAAAAAAGGAATAACGCTCCACTTTCGACGTATTTTTCTGTTTTCTTTTTCCTGTCACCATTTCTTGTTAATTATTAAAACTACTAGCAATGGTATCCGTAAATAAAGGACTTTATCTTTCGGGTATTCCTACAGCAGCAGTCATGACGTCATCAGAAGCAACACCAGCTGTATCGCTCGCCCTCTCTCTCTCTCTCTCTCTCTCTCTCTCTCTCTCTCTCTCTCTCTCTCTCTCTCTCTTATTGCGGGAGATAAACGGTCGCAACCACTCATCACTAAAAATGTTATTTCCAGTTAATAACAATAATGCAACGGAGGTAGTGTTCTTTATTATTCTTTTCTCTATTTTTTTTTTCGATTTTTCGTATAATCTTCTTTTTATATCGAAATCGAAGATATTAATAAAAGTTTCATAAGAAGCACGAGAGTTTTCGATTCGACTGCGAATCATCTTCAGGTGAAATTGGTGAAGTGAAAGGGAAGTGGAGTAATAGGTGAAAGGTAGAAAAGTATAAAATATATATTAGTGGCCTGGCAAGGCCACAGGGGAAGACAACCAAGCAAAAAAAAAAAAAAAAAACTTAACCAAAATTCATTCAAAAGCACCAAAACTGAAGCTGGTCTGCCTTGATACTATATATACGAATGCAGGTAAATTTGGGCATATTTTATTGGTTTGAAAATATAGGTTCTTTTTTTACCAATTATAAAATTTTAACCATAGAATAGTATTATAATTTTCAAAAAGCCTGCAAATTTTTATGTAGTTTCGTCCCATAAAACCAAAGATATGAGCATTTCAATATTCAATTTAGATTCGAGTATGTGTATATATATATATGTATATATATATATATATATATATATATATATATATATATATATATATATATATACATATATATATATACATATATATATATATATATATATATATATATATGCATATATATCCATATATATATGCATATATATACATATATATATGCATATATATATACATATATATATATATATATATATGTATATATATATATATATACATATATGTGTGTGATCGTTTATGTATATTCATGTTTATTTAATTTATTTATTTGTTTGTTTTCTATTGTTATTGTTAGTTTTAAAGCTATTTTGTATCGCTATCCTAGAGTAAGTTTTATTTTGTGAACACAGTTGTTTGCTATTTCCCGCCTACAGTTTAATAGATTTTGAGGTTCTTTAAAGTACAGGATAGAAAATTTTTCATGGAGGCATAATTTACATGGGTCATCTAAATGTCTGCATGTGGTAGCTTGTCTCATTATTTTCCATTCGACTACCGGCGAATGTCCGCTTTCTTTGAGTTCCTAGTATTTATTCGCTAGTGTTGTTTTTATACGGTGTTTTTTTATTTTTGAATGTGCTTTTGTGGTCATAGTATCGGGTTTTGAAATCTAAGGAAGTCATGCCTATGTAGTATTACTTGTTATTCGGGTTTTCTTTCGCAAATATTGTTGCTTGATAAACTACGCTTTTTGTTAGACATTTATTTTGGACTGGGCAAAGTGTGCAGTGTCTACAATTGCATTTATCTTGTTCGTTATTAGTATTTTTATTTATGGTATGGTTGTTCTTGTCCGGGGTTGGTTTGTTATTATTATTATTATTATTATTATTTCTGCTAGTGTTGGTTTTATTTCTGTCATGGTGTCTACTTTTTTTTATTGTTTATTTTGTTGTTGTTTACATTGTTTTCATTTAGTATTTTGTTATTATGTGCCTTAATTATCATCTCTAAATTTTCGCAACAACTGTAAGATTACTTCAAGGTATTTTTATTGAAGATTTTGTGTAAGGGGTTGGTTGCGGGAAAGTGTTTTTCAATAAGATCTAGAAATTTCTTGCCAAGTTTTGTTTTTAACATTTGATTGTATGGGGCCGTATACCAAATTATAGTTCTTTTTCTTCTATTTTTAATTTTATTATAGTTGTTGGTGTTTTGCTGCTTATATTTGATATCGATATTTTTGTATCCACTATTTTTTAGGGCTGTTTCGTAAATATTGGATGACCTGTTAAATGCATTTTCATCGCTTGAGTTATTACTAAGTCTACTTACGATCGATTTAGGAATATGTTTTATAATCGATGGTGGGTGGTTGGACTCAAGCGATGAAACTATATTATTTTGCCCTATATATATTTTTGCGCCTTTAACATTTCCTGTCTGGGTCGTTTTGACTTTTGTTTCCCTTTATTTTAAATTTAACTTTATCATTTTTTTTTTTTTCTTCCTAGATCTTTTTTATTTATAGTTATGTCTCGGAAGTAGAGTGAAAAGCACATCTTATTTTTCTTTTATTAATATATTTTTTTTCCTTGTACACATGTTTGTGAATTATTCCATGGATTTCTGCCTTTGGATTATTATGGACCATCTTCTTCCAATTAGGGGATTTCCTTAGATTTTACTTGTACAAATGGAAATTCTTTTAACTTTCTTGAAGTTTTGCATTTGGATTTTATCGTCACTGGATTTTTTTATCTTCCACCAGACTATCCATTCATGTGTAATCACTTTTTTCTTCACCATATTCCCTCTGCTTAACTTATTTTGTTTTCAAGTAAGATCTTTGACTTACTTGTTGTTTCATCAAAGACATCTGCATGCAAAATCCGATCCCGCATTTTGCTAATTTCTACCCTCTGATGAGAAGGAGAGTATTTCTTCGAAACTCTGCGGATTAAGGACTATCCATTTATCTAGTGTTTCCTTTTCAGATTAAATATGTTTTTAACTCATTTCAAAGTGTTTTTTAACATATTTTATTAACTGTTTGCTCATATATATATATATATATATATATATATATATATATATATATATATATATATATATATATATATACCACCTTTTTTGGCAATATTATTAGTTCCAAATCTTAGCGACTATTGATCAGAATTTAACAAATGAGGGCTCATTGGAAAGGTAAATGACCTGAATTGTGTAGTAGGCTATATGACATTTGCCCTTAAGTCTCATATTAAGAAGATCATCCCTCATCCATAGCCTATTTTGACACTTTTTTACAGTTATAAAATGTTTCAATCATGGTCATTTGTTTTCCTAATTTTGCATATGAATTACAAAATATCTGATATTTCCCCAAAACCTCTTGCCTTGATGGAGGGGAGACTAAAACTTGCTGCTATGGTTTCAAATGATCTGAAATAACAGCAAGGGGAGACTTGATTCCAAATATTTCTCATATGTTATATCTCCCTTCTTTGGTTTTCATTCATAAAGTAAATTTCAGTGTATAAGGATTATTTGATACTGGAGATATTCATAATCGTACCCTATTTCCAAAAGTCACCCATTGCTGTTATTTCAGATCAGTTGAAACCATAGCAGCAAGTTTTAGTCTCCTCTCTATCAAGGCAAGAAGTTTTGGGATATATAAATATGATTCTTTTTATTATTTTTTTCTTTTTAGACTAATGGCTCTTCCGATAAATAAATTGTTTATCTCTAGTCTAGCGGCACAAATGAATCATAATACTCAACTTTAGCTTTTTTTATTGTTTTTAATAAGGTGTCACCGCTTATCAAGGCCCAAGGGTCATTCGAAGATAAGTGTTACTGAGTGTCGGGTAGGCTGTGATACAACACTTTGATGATCGGTAATAGTGGAACTTGAGGGGTTTGATTATTTAAGTGGATGGCTTGTAGCGACATGCCAGAGACATTGGAGTGGCTGGACAAGGAGCGTTCCAGTTGCGCGTACATCTGTTATCTACACCCACGCAAATTCTGCGGTCATAAAAACTGAAACTTGGTAATTGTCGCGGATGTAGTCTAGAGCAGTACCATGTGTCGGGGTGTCTACTTTTCATTCAATCGGCATTCAAAGAAAGCGAATTTCAAAATTATTTTTCCAACAGCTTTCGTTGGAGCCGGTCTGTCACCTATATAAAAAAAAAAAGGCACTCCGTGCGAAACCCAATCAGTCGAAGCCAGCCAGCATGCTGTAAACAATGTGGACTCCGTCGAGGTTCGACGTTAAACCACCAACATAACTTCGCGCACAGCACACATCTAAATTCTCAACATGGAAGTACCAGGTCAACGAGAATTGATCTTTTCCTAGAACATTTGTTTCCAGAACACTCTTTCCAGGAACATTTCCACATGTTGCTAAACAATGGACGATTAAATCTTTCTTCCGCGTGTTTAATCAGCACGCGCATATAAAAACACAAAAACACAAAGAACGATTTATTTTTCTTTCTATTGTTGAATAAAAATCATATTATGAACGTTTAAATTCGTCTTCGCCTTGATGCTGCTTCTGACACTCATTTATTATTTTTATTCTTTGTTAAGGGTTGGGAGACATTTACCTATGCTCATGCCATGGCTGTGATATGCAGACATCGGTGAATGTTGACCAAATCCCCTATAGGCTCAACAAGAAATCATTTACATAAAATTTGAAAACAACCATCCTACAGTCAGCTGGGTAGCAACCCCACAGTATTGTGTTCCAAAGACAGACAGTTCTAGTCAGGAAACTTTGCTCATGGCAACAGAACTCGATCTTAGGATGTACTTGGATCTTGTACAGGTAGATAATTGTATTGGGGGGTGAGGTACTTGTGAACTTTTTAATTTTAGCTCAATATTACTTTCGATTGGCATTTTAAAGACTTCAAAATCACATTCGAATTTCCCATGGACGCCATAAACATCATTTGTGGACTTATCTGCTTTCATTATTGTTAAGTTTGCAGGTTGAAACAAGTAACGTAGAAAGCAATACAAATGACGACTCAACAAACAAAGGTAGATCAAATAAAAAGTGTATTAGGAAAAGGTATATTTACAGGATATTTACATAATGGTGTCAAATAAGAGAGTTTTTGCTGGAGAAACATATCTGCTCTCGGCGGCCTTCGGTTGCTTTTGGTGAACACACACTCAGACTAACTGAGTCTTCCTATTTATGTGTAATTACTATCCACATATGCAAATGAATGTGTGCCACCACAACAATTATTATATTTAAAAATGAGGTGCTTCACCAAATTAACCCCTCTATCTAAAAAAAAAAAAGAAAATTGCACAAAAACCTTTATATACTTATCTGCTAAGTTTAAAAACAAACAAAAAACAAAACTTACACAAATTTATCCAATATTTTTGTTTGAAAAGAATAAAATCATCCACCTCGTGCAAATTTAGAAAACCATTCTTAACATGGGGAGAGGATGACTTTGTTAACTTTTCTCTTGCTTGAATTAAAGTTTGAGTTACATCCTTTATCCTTTGACCTTAATAAAGCTGAAAATAGCCGCCGATAGCTTCCCCCCGATGAAATTTTGTTTTACTTTTTTAAAAGCAAAAATGTTGGATGAATTTTTGTCATTTTTGGTGTACTTGTGATGACTGAATCTTAAAGCGATTTTCACAAACGCTAAAAAGCAATAGTTTACCCTCTTTCATTATCTGCTTTATGTTGGATTCACTTTATTTGTCACTCCTAGAAGCAAGTAAGTTTTCACAGGAACGTGCTAACTCAAAGTATTTTCAACCAATGAAAATCGTTTCAAACACCCAAAATGCCAAGTCTGCATCACAGTAGTAAGTCGACACAATCAGCCAAAACTTAGACAAAGAGATTAAACCCATTGCACCTAAAAGACACAAGAACAAGTATACCCCACCCCCAATGTCTTTGCTAGGGGAGGGAGTTGCAAAGGAATTTTTAACAACTCAAATACAAGCGTTCTTCATCTCGGGTGCACATTCTAACACACTAAGCAGAACAGAAATGAGTTGCTACCCATTCATATGCACGAACAAGAAGATAAACCAACACACATGCATAATACTATGCTGCCAAATAATCGCGTAGGCATATTACTTACACATGCATATTCACACTATGAACATGTTGTCTTACACAAATCTAAGTTTTGTGACTCCCCATTCAACTTTCATTACCTAAACATGAGTTTGCATAAATGAACATTTTCATGATTGAAAGTGGCTTTTATATTCTTATTTCTTGTATGAAAATGTTTTTCTATAAAATTTCGTTTTCCTCAATTCTTCATTGACAAAACTCTATTCATGTTTTTTGTTAGTACTTATTAACTGGTGACCCCTCTATTCTCTTAATGCTTCATTTATTTCCATTTTATATGCAAGCCTATATATATATATATATATATATATATATATATATATATATATATATATATATATACACACATATATATATGTATATATATATATATATATATATATATATATAGAAAGAGAGAGAGAGAGAGAGTCTTATTTATAGTATTCCGAATTTTACTGGGTTTATATAATTGAAAATTCAGTAATCGTTCATATACCAATAAGTTTTAAGCCAAAAAGAGATGACTTAAATTGTAAGTTACAAAATTATCATAGTTCATAACTGAGCATTCATATATTGTTTTAATAAAGTTAAGACATCAAGGAATGGATTGATAGCAACAAATAGTGAATTTCATCGTTAGTTACAATTGTTTCAAGACTATTCAGACAAATTCAAACATTATGTCGTTTGAAAATTTTCACAAGAACAGCCTTTCGTCAGACTTATTGAATGAAAAATACTTTAACAATAAAACATTATAAAAACCATTTCTCTTATAAGGAAAAGAAAACAAGCGAAAATATTTTACCCACATCTCGTCCTTGCAAAGTCTTTTAAAGATTTTTCATAACGTTTCGGTCGATGTAACCTCTAACCTTCTTCAGATGTATCTTGTCGAACTCAAGAATGTCTCTATCAAACTCTGGAAACATTCCCGAGTTCAACAAGATACACCTGAAGAAGGTCAAAGGTTACATCGACTGAAATATTGTGAAAATAACACTCAAGATGAGAACAGTAGTCCGAAAAATTCAAACAATATGAATAACCAATCCTCAGCTCAAAAATTCAGAAACGTGAATTCAGTTCGTTACACAAAAATTACTTTCACTTATGATGTTGGCAACCTTCATCTGGTGCTTCCCATAAGTACCTGATGTTTTTCTAGCAATCATTCTGATTCTAAAAAGATCGTTGAAACCAATGCCAACAATAGAATCTTTGGATTAATACGCTATGATGATGATCATTTCAGGTCTGGAGTAAAAGTCTGTCAATTTTGTCTTTTGTTAAGGCAAGGAAGGGTGATCTGAGCAGCACATCTCCAGATGCGGCATCTGGTATTAACAAAAGTACCGATTTAACCTACGCTTCCTAATCTGACATTAATAGTATGCATGGCTGTAATAATATATAATTACACAAATAGTTGCAAAGAAGTAATTACGTGCTGCTTATAATATCAAATTAAGGCAATTATTGATGTCAATAGCTAAGGAAGTTTTAGTCAGCGCATTTTTCTCAATTCACTTAACAATGTTTATCGTGGACTTTGGTGGCGGCCAACACTAGGAAACGTCTCATGCCTGCACTTTGTGAACTCTCATACAAAAGATGGATATAAGTTATGCTGCATGCAGTCAAATCAATAATTACTTATCAAAAAAATTTCTTCACTACCGATTGCGATGACAAATAACACCCCACCTGAGACCCCACTGTTCAAATTCCTCAGCTTTACATTCACAGGCAACATGAATTGGACCAAATACATTGAGAACATTGCCAAGGCTGCTGCAAAGATAGTGGGCTCCCTTTACCAGGCTAGAAAATTACTCACACCAGAGAGCATCCTATATCTTTATAAAGCCACAATTCACCCATACATGGAGTATTGTTGCCATGCCTTGGCTGGTGTATCTCTCACTCTTAGAAAAAGTCCAAAAAAAGAATCTTAAATCTAATGGGTCCTGCACCATCGGCTAAGCTCCAACCTTTGTTCCATCACTTGGTAATACTTTATTCGGGCCCGTTTAAAGAAATGTTGCATATGTGTAAATGAATTAAATATGTCTTTAGGATTGCTGAAACGAAATAGTTTGAAGGTTAAATCAGGCTGGGAATGTGGCAGATGCTCTTTCAAACCAATTTTATCGTTTTTATCTTTCATTTTTAAAGTGGATTCACTCGGCTATGAGATTATGGAGGAGTCAGAAAAAGCCAAAAAGTTAATGTGTGTGTGTGTGTGTGTGTGTGTGTGTGTGTGTGTGTGTGTGTGTGTGTGTGTGTGTGTGTGTGTGTGTGTGTGTGTGTGTGTTTTTTTTTGTGTGTGTGTTTTTTGTGTGTGTGTGTGTGTGTGTGTGTGTGTGTGTGTGTGTGTGTGTGTGTGTGTGTGTGTGTGTGTGTGTGTGTTTTATTTGTTTTGTTTTTTTCTTTTTCCTTTTTGTTTTAAACGTTTGGAAATATTGAATTGTTAAAAGCTCTTGGGTAAATAAATTACTTTAAATAGCTTCGTTTCATGATAAAATCTCTATCAACTTGTCTCTTGCTTTCATATATATATATATATATATATATATATATATATATATATATATATGCGAGCAGACATTATTAAATACGACGGAGATACTTTGCTTTATGATTCTTTTTTTTTATTTTCATATAATCTTTTTTATATCTATTGAAAAAATAAAAAAAAAGAATCATGAAGCGGAGTATTTCCGTTGTATTTAATGTCTGTTTAAATGAAAAAATACTGCCTAAATATACCAATTTCATATATATATATATATATATATATATATATATATATATATATATATATATATATATATATATCAAAGGCTGTGTGTCTGTGCATGTGTTTGTTCCCTATTGACTCCGAAATGCTGAACTGATTTTATTTTTAATTTCACACAAATGTACCTTATATGCTTGGGAGTGTTCTTAAATAGGTTTTGTATCAGAATGCTTCTGATAAGTATCACAATCGATAATTGAAAAAATTTGATTAAAAAAGGAAGAGTCCGATTTTAACTAAAGTTAACACTCTTATACAGCATAATATCACAAGTGAGAAGTTCTATCACTACACAAGCAGAAGAGCCCAGCAGTCATTTCTTTGATAAGACAGGAATTCATTTGAAATTAATGTTTCCGTTTAGAGCACACTTAGACTATGATACTTGTACCTCCCCGACGTAACTACCCCCGACAAACCCGACAAGCTACTAAGTCTCATCCCTTTACAGTAGAGATCCCTAGGTGCAAGAAAGCCTTTTACTCCAATAGTTTCTTCCCCAGAACTGCGGGTCTTTGGAACTCCCTTCCGGGATTCTGCTTTCCCAACTGCAATGATATACAGAAGTTCAAATGTAATGTTAACAAACATCTTTCTACTCATCTCCCTTCATAATGACCCCGCTAATTAAGTCCCTGATAGTAGCCCCCTGCTTCAAAGTGGCACTGTGCCTTGTTTGGGGTGAAAATTGAATAAAAAAAAAATAAAATAAAAAATAAAAAAACTTGACTTTTGCATTTTAAACTTTAATTCAAGCCATTATGTAAAAACATAATTTTATAGAATCAACAGTATATTCTCTACAGTGCAATGTAAACTACAATGTATCGTGGACTACGAGTAAGTCACTGCGAGGAGGCATGTGAAGCTTCCTCTCTGTGCACCATGGTAG
>NC_136490.1:131312381-131324881 GCF_053919585.1 Euprymna scolopes | reverse complement strand
CTTGTTACTTAGACTCCAGGAAACATCACAAGTTGTTCTCAAAGAGAATTCTTTGATGATAGCCTGTATGAAAACTCCATAATAATAATAATAATCTATAAGTTTTAATACGTGTTATATTTTTCACATAATCTAAAGACAGCATGGAAATTTTCGTTTGATTCCATCTAGGTTCATTAAGGGCAATTATCGGTCAGGTCACAAAATATAACTGAAGTATGTTTGTTACAAGGTAAAGAAACGAAATTCATTTTTAATAGATTTTTCCGTTTTATAAAAACAAAAATAAAATTAAACAAAAAACTTTTTACTCTTTTTTTCAAGGTAAAATTTGTAAGCATAGCTTATTTTCATTTTTTTTTTATGAGGGGCGCGCAATAAGTAATGCGGCTGACCCACTTTCAGTTGTCTGATCTAGCTGAAATTTTGCATGTGCAATGATTTATATCTCTACGGGTTATGTGGCAAATTACAGCTCTGAACTAATTGTGGTTTCTATTTTACAGGTATTTGAACTGAGTCAGGTGTGAAATGGAGCCTGTTGAATGTCGAGCAGTGATCTGGTTTTTGTATTTGAAAGGACGCACACCACAGGAGACTTTTGATGAAATGAAAGAAACTTATGGTGATAATGTCCCATCATATGACCTTGTAAAACGCTGACATCGTGAATTCAAACATGGCCGGAAGTTGTGGAAACAGCTCCCAGACCTGGTCGCCCCCCTTCTGCCATTGATGAGGCATCTGTCTGTCAAGTTGAGGCTGCCATTTTGGAAGATCGCCAAATAGCCCAAGATGTCAAGATTAGTAGAGTGTCTGTGGAAACTATCATTCATGCCCATTTGCATATGCATAAGGTGTCTGCCAAATGGATTCTCAGGTTGCTCACACTATTCCAGAAGCGAGAACACGTTGAGTGCTCGAGGATGAATTTGGAGATGTGCCAAGAAGATGAGTCAAAGTTTTCAAAAGACTGATTACATAGGATGAAACCTGGGTCCATCACTATGATCCAGAGACCAAAGCCCAGTCAATGCAGTGGAAGCACTTGGACTCACCACCTCCAAAGAAGGCAAGGGTGCAGTCCTCCGATGGCAAGGTCATGCTCACAGTCTTCTGGGACCAGGACGGAGTAGTGATGACAGATTTCCTGGCAAAGGGTACCACAATTACAGGAGCCTATTATGCTTCACTTTTGAGGAAATTAAGGGAAGCTATCAAAATCAAGAGGTGGGGCAAGATCAACAAAGGTACCCTCCTCCCGCAGGACAACGCTCTGGTCCACAACTCGCCAGATAAGAAGCACAGGCATGTGGTTATGAAATCCTCCCTCATCCTCCCTACTCTCCTGACCTTGCATCCTCTGACTTTCACCTCTTCCCAGCCATGAAGTTGTTTTTGAAAGGAAAGCGTTTCCCAGATGATGCAGCCTTGATTTCTGAAGTCACGTTGTGGTTGGCGGACCAACCTGGGGTGTTCTACAAAAACGGTCTCCAGAGCTGCATCAAACGATGGGAGAAATGCATAACTCTGGGTGGTTCCTATGTAGAGAAAGACTAATAACTGTGCCAAGTTTCGTTGCTCTACAGCTATGGGAAGTGGGTCAGGGGCATTACTTATTGCATGCCCCTCGTATTAACATATAGATTGAGGAGTATCATCCACACTGATGAACCCATGTCTAGCTGCATGCATAAAATATCCATGAAAGTTTTTCAGAGGATGCCTTCACTCCTTAATGCTGTATTGTGGTCAACACTAAGTGTGTCACTAATTAATGGCAACAGTCTGCGCTCAATCGTTAGTGATACAGCCTTTATGGCAGCTGACACCTGCAAACCCTAAACTTTAAATCAGGGATAAATATGCATCTCATGGAGATATCCCTGACTGGAGCCTATCCCACATACAACCTCTGAATAGACTGCTCATTGGTCTGGGACTACTTATTGGGTACTTGCAGCTAACTTTCATATCTGAAGGATATTAACCTCCATGCTTTAAGGCTGGTCGACGAATGGGAGATAGTTGCTGTACACCATGGACTATATATGAAATTATTTCCAACCAGCAATATATCTCTACAGGGGCAACACTGAGGGAAGAATACAGCTAGTTATTATGATGATAAAAATCCATAATTTTCTTCCAATGCAGATGTTTTCGTTGAGTTCGCGCATTACTTTTGGCTTTTCGAGTTGGCATCAGTGAAAATAAATAGATTTTCTTCTGATCTCATCAAGTGGAATTTAGAACAGTGTTATTTTTTAATAGTAGTAGAAGAAGAAGAAGAAGAAGAAGAAGAAGAAGAAGAAGAACAACAACAACAACAACAGCAACAACAACAGTTGAAAGACGAAACTCTTTTTAACATGATTGCTTTCAAAAAGATGAAGATTAAGAAGAAGAAGAAGAAGAAGAAGAAGAAGAAGAAGAAGAAGAAGAAGAAGAAGAAGAAAAGTTGAAAGGTGAAACTCTTTTTAACATGATTGCTATCAAAAAGAAGATATTGATCTGAATGCATTAAGAAAAATAAACAGAAATGTCTTCAATTTCCATGAATCGGCAGAAAGTCTTTTATACAAGAGAACTCAATGGAAACGAAAACTTTCTTTCTCTGTTCCGTTTTCTTGTCTTTCTTATTTTCTTTTTATCCCAAGTTATTATTACATCGAATAGTATTAATATTAAATTGCTGCAGTCACCTTGTAAATATGTTTTTACTTGTCACAAAGAGAAACAGAATTTCTGCTGGCCTAAAATATAATCTTCAACACAATCAATATTCCATCACTAGTAACTGTGCTAGGAGCTCATCTATGATATTAAGCGATACATATTTTTTTTAACAAATCAATGTATTAATCTTTCTTAATCACCAAAGATCAATGAATTTTCCAATTTTGCTTTATTTTTGCAGCATTCGATAAAGTATTAATTTGTTGTCCGCTGGATCATTGTTAATTCAAATTAATTAAATAATCATGAACAAAGCTTCTTCTGTGTGTGTGTGTGTGTGTGTGTGTGTGTGTGTGTGTGTGCGTGTGTGTGTGTGGAACTGTGTACCATGGGCCTGTTTTCCAGCTGGCTACAGCATGGTCATCTTCAAGTCCAATGTAAACAAGGTCTTGTTGAGCTGTTACTTTAAATAATCAAATTCTATTCAATTTCTACCACTACTTAGTTTAAACTCCTCGGCTTAACGTTCACAGGGAACATGAATTAGAACAGATATATTGAAGGTATTGCCGAGTCTGCTGCAAAGAAGGTGGGCTTTCTCTACCATGCTAGAAAGTTACTTACTCCTGAGGGTATCCTGTACCTCTACAAGGCCACCATTCGCCCATTTATGGAGTATTGTTGCCATATTTGGGCTGCTGCATCTGCTACTAGTATGTCACTTTTAGACAGAGTTCAAAAGAGAGTCGCCAACCTAATAGGTCCTGTACCGTCAGCTAAGCTTCAACCTCGATCCCATCAACGAAATGTTTATCTCTCTGCCTGTTCTACAAGTATTTTAATGACAAGTACTCCAACGTAAATACCCCCAACAAACCCAACAAGCAGCTAACTCCCACCTCTATACAGTAGAGATCCCAAGATACTGGAAAGCCTTCTACTCTAATAGTTTCTTCCGTTGGACTGCTAGACTTTGGAATTCTCTTCCGGGTCTCTGCTTTCCTGACTGTATTGACATGCAGAAGTTCAAATGTAATGTAAAAAGACATCTTGCTGCTCAACTTCCTACATAGTATCCCTGCAAATTATGTCCCAGATAGTAGCCCTCTACATCAAAGTGGCACTGTGCCTTGTTTGGGGTGAAAATGCAATAAAATATTTTTTTAAAAACTATTGATAATTAGGCTGTTGTCTCACTGACCACCTTACACTGATTAACCCTTATTCTCCAGTGGCCTTCTGGCTTTTATAAGTGGTGATTCCCTTATAAAAAACCCAAAAAACTGGAGACGTATTTACAAAAACGAGTTTGTTCTTTATTGCTTTTTTCATTGGCCACAATTAACGTGACAATGATAAAAGGCAGTGTTTTAGCATTTTCAGAGGTACATGACTTGTGCATCTTCATTTTGACTCAAAAAACCGATCTTCGAACTTTGTCAGTTAGTCCCACACTTCCATTTTTTTTTTTTTTACTTCTGGCCATATTTTTATTGCATGCGAAAACTAACGTTTTGAACTGCAGAAAAAATTGCAATGAGTGCGAATATTACTTGCCTCAAAAAACGCTCACTTATCTGCGCATCCTGTAGGGTTAGACTCCTGAATGATGAAAGAAACCAAAATGCTGATGCCAAAGTAGTTTTGTCTTCAATGGTTGCACAAATTAACACCGAAATCTTGCCAAATTCTCAACAATCGCATGCAGATTAGGCGATCTTAGGCTGTATATAAGCAAACCATTTGAAGGCAAGCTGTACACGTGTATTACATTGAAGCATGTTATTGAAAGCTGAGAGAACATAGCAAAGTTAAGAGATGCTGCAAATTACGTCTGTCTCCAGAAAAGAGGGCGCTGTTAATTTCTATCATTTTATGAACCCTTAATGGTTCTTTGCTATCTTAGTTCTATCCAAGGTTAGTTAATATAGAGAGTATTTGGAAAATTGATAGCATAACGTTGAGATTATGTTCTTTATATATAAAGGAACTTCTTTATATGACAGATGCTTATGTAATAGTACTCCATTACTAATCTAATTTGCTTTTTTTTATTCATTTCTTCCAGTGAGTGGTCTTAGGTTTGTGTTGATCATATTTATTTTCTTTTTTTCTTTTTTTCTTTTCTATCTTTGAAGATTGTAACGTTGGGTATGGGGCAGCCAAACCAGCTGCCAACATTCCAATGCTTTTTATTGAAACTAACCGAGAGCTATTTTTAGTATCCTCGTTCTTCCCTTAAGTGCAATTGTCTGGATCTCTTTTGCACTTGGTTCACCAGGAATATTAGTTAGGTAGGACTTCAGGTTCTTCTTCATAAGCTCTGTGGCACCTATAATAACTGGTATGATTGATATCTCCCTAAGATTCCAGTTTCTTTTCATATCATACATGAGACCTTGATATTTGGTCTGTTTCTCCCTTTCAGCTCTGTTCAGACCTCCATCATTAGGGACACTCACTTCAACCAAGGTGTAGAGAATAGGAACGACCATGAAGACGGGACACACAAAAGAGTGACACCGTCGTCTGATTAGTTGTATATATAGAGCACGCACGCACGCATTGGTAGAAGAACGACGACTACGACGATAGTCGACTCGGAAACCTTACATGGCGCTACGAACAGGATTTATTTTTCAACATAATTTCTTTTGCACGATTTTTGGAGTATAATGGCGTCAGGACAACACGAGGACGGCCAATACATGCAGTTGATTCAACAACTAATAAATCTGCAAAGAGAAAACAATGAGCTTCGCGGAGGGAGTACCTCGAGTCGGTCTAACACCAAGAAACCAGACCGGCCACGTATCGAACATGGATTCACCGACGCGGACTGGGCGCTTTTCATCGACTCGTGGGCCCGATACAAACAAATGTGCGGCCTTACCGACCCCGTGGAAATCCGCAATGAACTAAGGACAGCCTGCTCAAATGAGGTAAATAGACTTTTATTTGACTTAGTTGGGCCTGGAACCCTCAATTCTGTCACAGAGGAACAACTCTTAAGGCATATACAGTTCATTGCGGTGAAAGGTCTACACCCGGAGGTGCATAGACATAAATTTCATAACATCAGACAACAGACGGGGGAGGGACCCGCACAGTTCTTGGCAAAGCTTCGGTCCCAGGCACGGTTTTGCAATTTCACGGTTCTGTGCCCCAACGAGAACTGTCGGCAAGCCGTAAACTATTCGGAGGACATGGTAGCTGGCCAACTCGTAGCTGGTCTGGCAAATGCGGAGTACCAGTGTAAATTGCTGGCCGAATGCAAATATTCTAACCACTGTGGAGCAGAAGCTTCACAGGCTGGTTAGTTTAGAAACTACAGAGACGTCTGCTCCTCAGTTGCAACGAGGCTCAGAGGGACATTCGACTTTTGGCCTACTAACAACCGAGAAAAAACCATATCGGAAGGAGCAGCCGCTCAAAACCCCTCAGAATAGTCGTTGTGAAGGGTGTGGGAGGACCTCACACCCCAGTGGGTTGAAAGGGCAGAAGAACTGCCCGACGAGGGGGCTAAAATGTTTTAATTGTGGCGTCACAGGCCACTTACAAAGAGTGTGCCGGAAATAGGAGAGGTCGACGGCGGAGTCAACAAACGATGCCACACGTCAATCGAATATTTTCGGCAGCAGAATGGAGGGGGCACCGGCATGTTACAATCAAAAAGGTAGAATAGCAGCAGTGCCACACCTTGCATGGAGCAGTGGTGTGTTCAGGAGAAGTCCCCCTGAGCCACCACCCTCATTAATGGTCGATGTGTCCCTGATACCAGAGTCCCAGGCTAAATTCGGGTGCGCTTTGGATAAGGGAGTAAGCCGTCGAAAACACCGCATCCAGGCCATTGCAGATACCGGTGCCCAGACGTGTTCGAGTGGCCCAGAAACATTGAAAATATTAGGGTGCACCAGCAGGATCTTGATACCTACCACCCACAGGATACGAGGAATCACAGACGAACCCCTAGATATCAAGGGGGTGGTCCTGACTCAGATTAAGCTCGGTCAGAAGGAAACGCGACAAGTGGTCTACGTTTCAGAAAACACGTCAGGATTCTACTTGTCAGAATCGGCCCTCAAAGACCTAGGAGTAATCAATCGCGACTTCCCGCATCGAGTATCAAAGGCCGATTTATCGGCTTCAGAAAGTGGGACAGCACCGTATGGATGTCCGAAAAGAGAATCCGTCCCGGACAAGCCAGCGAGGATCCCGTTTACCCCCATTGAAGATAATAGGGAACGGTTAGAGAAGTGGTTACGTGAACACTTTAAGTCCAGCGCATTCAACACCTGCCCCCATCAACCGTTACAAGTCATGGTAGGGAGGCCGCTGGATATAACTTTTACCCCGGGGGCGAAACCATCGGCCATACACACACCCATTCCAGTCCCTCATCACTGGAAGAAAAGGGTAAAGGATGATTTGGATCGAGATGTTGCGTTGGGTATTATCGAACCGGTACCAGCAGGCACGCCTACGATCTGGTGTTCGAGGATGGTAGTCGCTCCAAAGAAAGATGGGTCACCAAGAAGGACGGTAGACCTACAAAAATTGAATGCAGCAATGATGAGAGAGACTCATCACACACCGTCCCCTTTTAATCAGGTGTCCGTGGTGCCTGCCCAAACCAAAAAGACTGTCTTGGACGCATGGAATGGGTACCATAGTCTGCCACTCTCCCCAAAAGCCCGGGACGCGACCACGTTCATAACGGAATGGGGTCGTTATCGGTATCTCAGGGCTCCCCAGGGTTTTCACGCATCCGGGGACGGGTACACGCGCCGGTTCGATGACATCACAGTTGACATGCCTCGAAAGACCCGGTGCATAGACGACACACTCCTATGGGACAGGTCCTTAGAATTGGCTTTCTGGCATACTGTGGACTATATTACCCATTGTGGTAAAAGTGGGATAGTCTTTAACCCTGACAAATTTCAATTTGCTGACGATGAAGTTGAATTTGCCGGCTTTGTGATAACCTCGGACGGCGTGAAGCCAACTAAAAAAATGACGGAGGCTATTCTCAATTTCCCGACCCCAACGAGCATTACTGGTATCAGGTCCTGGTTTGGTTTAGTTAACCAGGTGTCGTATACATTTGCACAGGCCGATATAATGGCCCCTTTTCGAGAGTTGCTGCGGACAAAGAACCGTAAATTTTACTGGGACGACACATTGAATAGACTTTTCGAAGAGTCGAAGAGGAATATCGTTCAGAAAATCGAAGAAAGGGTGAAAACCTTCGATATGAACAGAGCGACCTGCCTTTCAACTGACTTCAGTAAGGTTGGCATTGGGTATTTTCTGTTCCAGAAGCATTGCCAATGCCCAACGGAATTAGGTCCCAACTGTGGTAAGGACCACTGGAAGATGATTTTGGCCGGGTCTCGCTTCACGAAAGATGCAGAATCTCGTTATTCCCCTATAGAGGGGGAGGCTCTAGCGCTGATTTATGGCTTAGAGTCTTGTAGGATGTTCATCCTGGGATCCCCAGACCTATTGGTCACCGTGGACCACCAGCCCCTAGTGAAAATTTTCTCGGATCAGATCCTGGAGAATATAAAAAATCCCCGCCTGTTCTCATTCAAGGAGCGGTCGTTGATGTACAGGTTCCAGATTAAGCATGTTCCCGGGAAACTTAACGCAGCACCGGACTGCACATCCCGATACCCGGCGCCGTCAAGACACAGCAGACTAAAGGGCACTGACACTTCCCAGCAAATCGAGGGGAGTATACAAGCATCCATCATAGCTGCATATGCACATGACCCCAAGTTCCGAGCGATCACCTAGGATAGGATAGTCGCAGCTGCAGCCACCGATGAGGAGTGCCGAACGTTGGCGTCATACATTCAAGACGGGTTCCCAAGGTCATGCCACGAACTACCACCAGAAATCCGGCAATTCTGGCCGATGGCAGACCAACTATATTGTCTGGAAGGGGTACCCATAAAAGGGGACAAAATTTTGATACCAAAACGGCTTAGAGCCGAGGTGTTAGAGGCATTACACTCCGCCCATCAAGGGGCGAATGGTATGTTGGCTAACGCCAGACAACGGTTATTTTGGCCTGGTTTAGAAGACGCCAACATCCGACAAACAAGGGCGCAATGTCGGAGTTGCAATTCGATCACCCCATCCCAGCCTAGGGAACCATTAATGCCACCCATAAACCCGGAATTCCCATTTCAAAAGACAGTCACTGACTTGCTAGATATGCACGGGAAAAGTTACATGGTATACGCGGACCGATATACCGGTTGGATTGAGGTCGCACCACTACCATCAGGAAGGGCTGCAGCGGTGTGTAACGCCCTGAGGGTTTGGTTTTGCACGTATGGTGCGCCGGAGGAAATATCATCCGATGGAGGGCCACCATTCGATTCACTAGAATACAAATCGTTCCTAGAAGACTGGGGCGTAAAAAGGCGCATATCATCTGCACATTACCCCCAAAGTAATGGCCGAGCTGAACTGGCCGTAAAAACGGCCAAAAGAATGCTGATGGACTGCGTTGATGGCTACGGACACCTACATCATGATCGGGCAGCACGGGCAATGATGACTCATAGGAATACGCCCAGTCAGGACCTTGGATTGTCGCCGGCGGAAATGCTATATGGTCGAACAGTAAGGGGCCATCTCCCCGCACTTCGCAAAAAATACTGCATCCACAAGCGTTGGACGGAGACCAGAGATTTGAGAGAGAGGGCGATGGCGAAAAGGCACGTACTTAACAAAGAACAGTACGACATACACAGTCACCCCCTCCAACAGCTCCGAGTCGGCGAGTCTGTGCAGGTGCAGAATCAGGAGGGACCAAATCCACGACGATGGGCGAAAACTGGGAGAGTCGTCGAGACAATGGGTAACAGGCAGTACAGGATACAGTTGGATGGTAGCGGCAGGATCACATTACGCAATCGCCGTTTCCTCAGGAAAATCAAACCGGTCATGGATACGCCGGAGTATCCACCCACTCAACAACCCCATCAACCACCTCCCCAAACACCAAGAAGGGAGGACAGCAAACCACTGTGCAACATGCATGAGATGATGGAGGTGAAAGAAGCTGATTGTGACACATCAGAAACAGATATGGAGGTGGACCAAGATCCGATCAACTACAAGCCAATGCAGATGAGTCCGGTCCCACGACGCAGCATGAGGGTAACATGAGCACCAAGGCCACTTTCCCCTCAAATGCAAGGACCAACTCACTACTACACGGAATTCTCCAGTCACATGACCACAAAACGACGGTAGTGTGGTCACATGGTGGGGGGAGGGCATGTAGAGAATAGGAACGACCATGAAGACGGGACACACAAAAGAGTGACACCGTCGTCTGATTAGTAGTATATATAGAGCACGCACGCATGCACCGGTAGAAGAACGACGACTACGACGATAGTCGACTCGGAAACCTTACACAAGGTTACAATTTTCTCTTACTTATTCCATATAACTATGTCAGGTTTGACAGCAGCATTTTCAAGGTAGGTGGCTGTAGGGATTACATAATCGTAATGTATGATATATAAGTCATTTCCAACTGTTCTTTCAGGGTGATTTAGTCTGTTGTTTTCTGTTACGTGAAGTAAGAAAGGCCAACATTTTTAGGATGCCACCAACCATCTCCCAAATGTTGACTACCAAAAGAGCCCTTGCCAATCATGGTGTTCAGATCTTTCTTCTGATCCCCACGACTTATATATATTTGTTTTGTGTCGTTTTTTTATTTATAGTTTTGTTGGTGTATGTGGCAACACCAGGCCCAGGCTTACTTTACCTGTGATCCTGTCACTGTGATATTGTTTATCTATCTTATATGTAAAGATAACAGTGCAATATTATAATGTACAACTAGAGCTTAATCAAAGTGCAATAACTTGCTCCCAAATGATTATTACATAGGGGACCAGAAAAGGGGAATACTGGGGGCTAACAAGACAATGAATAAAAGCAGAACAGAAGCCGACTGGCATGAGAACAGTGCAGGTAACATTTATCATCAACAGCAAAACATTCTTACATGCAAAGACCAGAATAACAAATAGCACAACTATCACACATATTGGGAAAACAGAGCAAAGTTAAAAGATGTTGTAAATTACGTCTGACTCCAGAAAAGAGGGTGCTGTTAATTTCTATAATTTTCATGAACCCTTGATGTTTTTTTGCTATCTCAGTGCTGTTCAAGGTCACAACTATCACACATATTGTACGTGTTAGAATAATAAAGAATGTTAATCAATATTTGTTTCAATGAAATATAACTCAGACACCACGGTTGCCAGATTGGCTTTTACATGGCAAAATTTCGCGAATTTGGTTTTTTTAAAGCAGTTTAGCTTTCAAAATTTCTGTTTGACCTTTTTTTCAAATTTAGCTTCAAATTCGGCCTTTTTCTGATCATTTTATATAAATATTTATTTAATAATAATTATTAAAGAAAAAGTCATAATAAAGTAATTTAAAAGGTAGTTTGGGTGTTAAAACTTGTAGACTTTTTAATTTTAGCTTGTTTTTTCTTTTTTTTTGGGGGGGGGGTTGCATGTAGCGTCGCTTTTGAATTTGGTCTTTTTTAGCCTTTTTTCCTGAAAAATTTAGCTCCAAACATTTATTATAGTTTGGCAACCCTGACGGACACAGTGAGTTTGTGAGCATATATGTACATATAGAGCATAATCATATGATGGATGACGCACACAAAAGAAGAGAAAAAAGGAAAATAATGTAAAAAAAAAGTTTGTTTACGTATATACAGATTTATTCTCAAATTAATAGTTTGTCAAAGTCAAACATAAAAGGGTTATGAAAACATTTACTTTGGTACACATTATAATACTCAAAGGAAAGAACAACAGACATTAATACAAAGAAAGGAATACATTACTATCCCAAATATAATGAGAGAAAAAAACATGTTGCGGCATAATCATGTTGACACACCGATTTCTGCTGGATCACCAAACTTAAGCAACATTGAACCTGGTCAATACTAAATGAGTGACTATTTGGGACTTCCAGGTGCTGTATGTGCTCTCCACTTATCTGGGAATTGTTTCCAGTCGTTCTGGACTACTCTTTGCCATTGGACTTAAACAGTGCTGATTCAGGAGAGCTGTTGTTGGAGATTGCACAACCTTTGCCTCACAATTACATGTGCAGGGGGTATCCTTTGTCTTTCCAGACTGAATGGAGTCATCGCAAATGTTGCTGGGATTAGAGAACTATTAATAAAAGTCAGTTACTCTGTGTTTTTTGTGTTCTTGGAGTCTATGCGACTGCTGCCAGTATAGATACAGCGTTAGAGTTTGTGAATATCATGCAAAGATGGATAGCCAGTCAGACCACGTCCCAGGGCTTTAAATGACACTTTAGAAAAAGTGTCAAATATCATTCACAATTCTGCACATGGGTAGGACGAGATTTTAAACTCTTATGTAGGAAATTACATTCACTAACGTTGGCTGAATAAATCCAAGGTAGTTAACTTTAATATAAATCCAATGGAATATAAATTAGATAATTCTATCCTAAAATATATTAAGTGTACCTAATTGATGCTGCATGAGATTTTTTTGATATTCATTTTTGTTCAATTTTTAATAAAAGAAAGATAAAACAGGGTAAGGAAATAAAATAATAAGTTAATAGTGTTATCTAGTAAATATATAATAAAAAAAAATGTATATTTCTGTATCATTAAGAGGTCAAGGTTAAAAATGAAGATGTTATTCTATGAGCTGGAGATATAGGAAAAAATATGGGCTTGTTGAGGTGCTGCAACTGAAATAAATAACGAC